>NW_010198639.1:39280-69158 GCF_000695765.1 Mesitornis unicolor | reverse complement strand
GAAGTCCTCTAATCTTATTTTGGCCTCTAAAATGACAGGTTCAAGTTCATTAGCAATATCTTTCCATACAACAACATGAGTACTATCAGTTGCTGTCTACAGTCCTGCCTGACCCCAGTTTATACTCAAAGAACTAGGCGTAGTGAAAATTTCATACTTATTCTGCAGTACAAGCAGCCAGCAGCAGTAGGTATGTTCAACTATGCTGAATATATATCACCAAGACTGTTTTTACACTTGGAATTCCTTGAAGAGAAATCATTATGTTTGACCTTTTAAAGTGTAACATATGAAATTTAAGACCTGCATTTCATTTAGATTAAATTAGATTTCTCATTCTAAAAAATGTGCAAAAGCATCAAATGCAATTAATGCTTTATGACCTCCTCTATTAAACCAAATCAATATCATATATGAAAGCCACATCCAACGGCAGCTACTGGATGTAAATCAGTCAACTATTAGCTGTGAACTAGTTTTATGTCTTGTCCTTCCTTATTAATTTCACATGTAAAGAAAAAGAAGCTGACTTCAATAAGCAACTGCTCTTGCTTAGTTGTCTCTGCATTAGGTAAGAGAAGGAATTTCTTTAAATATATGTATGTTCATTGCAGTTTCCTGTGGCTTATTAACACAGCTGGAATTGCTCCAAGGTTAAATCCACAAGAAAAAAAACAATGAACAATTGCTCCCTTGTCATGATGAACGTATTCCTAGTGAACCCCATGGTCTCAACACAGAGCTACAAATTAAAACACTTAGTATTTGGAAAGTGTTGGCTAGAAAGCAACATCATCATCTCACTGATAATTTAAGGAAGGATACTGTTACTTATCTATAAAGAAAGCTGTGTTTTGAAACAAAAAACACCCAATGAATACATGTCAAATGTAAAATATTAAAATTACCTCACGCTGTAGATAAATATTTCTCAAGCTAATTCAGAAGGAAATACATGCAATATCAATTAAGAGTAAAATTTTACCATTGGGCCCTAGAAAAACCACATAAGGGACTACATTTTCTTATCAAACATCTAAATACCCAAATGAAATACATGCAGTTTCAGAGAAGTAGAACTTTTGCCAAAGTCAAAGCAGTGGTTTATTACTACTACCATTACTGCTACCCATAGAGATGAGTATTACGTTCTACAGAATACGATAAATTTTCTTTAAAATTTTCTGGTTTCTTAGTGAACATCGTCATCACATCATCAATTTATTCTTTCAAAGTAAGGTCAAATTTACAAATTATCTGTTGAAAAGACGCCATCTAGCTCACAGGGATGTTACACAAAACACGTTACCAACTAAAGTATTCAAACAATTTTGTAATCTTTACCCAATCATTCATGAAGAAATATGCAGTCAAGCATACAAACACTGCTCTTTCTTACAGCACACAACTGAATTGAGTATATCTATATTTGTAACAATGCATTCTAAAAGGCTATAGAATGGTTGCTATTTTTCCCTTTATAGTGATTCAGTGAAATGGAGTTGGTATTTTGAAAGTCACAAATTACTTAGCATATTTGAATTTTTTTTCTTCTGAACTTCCTTGGTTTCATAACACCTTCGAATTTGGTTTGTGATGCCATTAGCTATGTGCTCATTCTGAATCCTTTCCCTCATACTTGCTCGAAATTCTACTTCCTAATTTTAGATGCTGCTAAAAGAGACCCTTCCACTTACCACCAGTTTAATCTATTGATATCACCTCTACCCATTCCTGAGCTATTGTTCTGCCCTAGATTTTTTTTTTCAGATTATAAGGCAGTAATGACCATAAAAAGTACAGAACAAGGTTCTTGTAACGTATTCTCTGACAAAGAGGCATAGGAGATCAACCAGATATCCCTTCTACTTCTGATCAAGGGCAGAGTCTACC
Organism: Mesitornis unicolor; assembly: GCF_000695765.1. Taxonomy (NCBI): domain Eukaryota; kingdom Metazoa; phylum Chordata; class Aves; order Mesitornithiformes; family Mesitornithidae; genus Mesitornis; species Mesitornis unicolor. The sequence continues at coordinate 67,265 of NW_010198639.1, read as the reverse complement.
TTAATTTCCAGTCTGTATGAAAAAAAAAATCCATAAAAATCAAATTTTTAACACTTGAAGGCACAAGCTGAAAGAACTGAGAAGAGCTTATGTTTGTATAGCACAGTTCATGAGAAAGCCAAAGCATTTTTAAATGAAGGAGTATGTAATATTCCCAGGAATCTAGGGACAGTATGCTCCTTGTAGTGCTCTTTATCCATCAGCAGAAATAATCAAATTTGACCAAGATGAAAAACAGTAAAACACAACAGATTCCCAGTGCCTACTGCATTCCCTGTCATATAGGTAAAATAATGAAGCACACTATTACTACTGAATGCGCATTAGATACAATTTCAAGAATATTGAAAGTGTTCATGAACTTCAAGAATGATGGGTCTATTTTTATTAGATTAGTATACATACAACTGATATTAAGCACTTACTATAAATAAATACAATAATTATGTATCACATTTTCTTCTAAAGTTTCTACAACAAACTTCATAAACAATAACATAAGACACTGTTGAAATATATGTAAGCCTGAAACGGATAGAAAACATGCAGAAAAACTCATGAAAATTTGAATCACAAACTTCCCCAAAACATCTTTAGCCTTCAGAAGGTGCCATGCAGTGATACACTCTTGATAGCATGATCTTAGCTTGAATTATTTATGATGCACAGAACTAGCAAGGCACTGCAACAGAAACATAATTTAATGCCCAAGTACATGTGATTTTTTAAATTCAAATATTGAATTTACTTTAAATTTGAACTAGCAAATCAACAGGCCTGCGAGCATGAATGATAGTACTTAACTGGACTTGATTACTAATGTAATAAATGGGTTTTTTAGCAGCCCAGATGCTTTTCTTAAGAAGTAAGAGAAAAAGCTTTCCACAGAGCTGACACTTAAAAAGTCTAATTAGCACAAGCTCCTCCGAAAAGAGCCCTGGACACTGAAGATTTCCAGGAAAAAAATCTTGTCAGTCAACAGTAAATCAACAGTCCTTAAACATGGCAGTAATCAATACAACACAGTTAACAAACAGATCATCTCAAATGCAAACAGAAAAGCCTAGCCATACCTTTTTTTTTCTTTTTAAAGTGAGAGATATCGTCAGTGATCGATATATCTATATCTATACATCTGTGATATCAATGCACATAGACACTGATTCAAGACATTAGAAAAAACAATGGGATAAAACCAAAACAACTCCTGATGCATTTTATGCAAACGTATCTCAAATTTTATTCAACAGTTTTGTTAGTTTACATTTTACATACATCTTAGAAAAACTAATGCTTCCAGAAAAATACTTAATATCTAATAAGTAAACTGCTGCACTTTAATCCTTAGAGTAGGGAAAAAAAGTCTAAAGATGGGGAGGGCATATCAATGTATGCCATATATCCATAAACAAATTCTGACTGTGTGATTGCACAGTTTTAGATCCTTAGTTTCTTAGTCCACAGAAGTCTAATATTTTATTATAAGGATGGGATGGCAGAGATGCTGGAAGACACTAATTTTCTTCTAAAATGCAGCCCATGTGGAAAACACTTCTCTCAAGATGAATACATAGATGAGGCAGCAAGTGAATCTCACCCACTGTCCACTCCTGGCCTTTGCTGACACAATTGCAGGGTTTGCTGAGCTAAAGGCTGCATCCATACTGTCATCTTTAAGAGCCACAAAAGCATTCATTCTCTAAATCTGGATATTCCTTCTTAACCTGCTTCAGAGTTTGAGTCCATAACATGTGATGGTAAATAGGTCCAGAGTGTAATTGTGTACAATAGTACCTTTTTCTCGTTTTATGAAGACTGCATAGGGGTTATTCTAACACAAATATAAAGCTCTATTAATCTATTCAAAGTGTTATGATTTTTCTGTGTTTCTCTATTCTTTCCTAGTCAGTCGTAACAGTCACTTTACTCAACTAAATCAGTGATCTGACATTTTCAGAGGACTGTCCATTATCACTCCCTGATCTCTTTCCTGAGTGGTAGCAAAGACCAGGGCTTCACACATAAAAGCTAAAGACAATTTTTTTCTTTCTTAATACACCTTAATTTGTATTTGGTAATACTTAACTTCATCTGCTCTTTCACTGCCTTTTCAGTACCATGAACATCTACAATTCTTCTTGTAAGCTTTATACTGAACCAATGAGAATGATTCAAACCATATGAAAGCATACTCAAGCCAGCACTGTTCCAAATACTTTATGAAGCAAGGCAGCTCTGAACTCAAGGACACCTCCTTATAACATAAAAGCTGACAAATAATTCCCATGTCTTGTTTTTTAACTTTTAAGCAACATATGAAAATAACTTCTTAAAATTTTGAAGGGAAAATTTTAAATCAACAATACACTGTAACATGACCAGAATACAGCTGGTACATTTTTCAAATCTTTTAATTTTTTTTTGGTGAAGGCAACATCACTAAGAGGAAAACTTGTCCATAAAAAATATATGTGAATAGGAAAGGACAAAAATGCAGAAGGAAACCGCATACTGGCAAATAAAAAAGCTCTAAATTGAAACAGAAAAAAGTTGCAACTTCCTTTCCTCCACATTTGACTTTCTTTTGCACCTGTAATCTAGGAAGAGAAAAAATGTGGTTAGATTGTGTATAATTGATATTGAGGAGGTCCTAAGTAATTCAGAAGAAAATGTGAAAAATCGCATCACAAGGAGTAATGTGCAAAGATTTTCTTTGCTTCATATTTTCTCATACTATTAATATGAAATAAAGATCAAACATAATCTTTCTAAGCAATAGCTCGATCTTCTAAGAAACTGAAGTGGTTTGATCCATTACTCTAACTACCTCACAGCATGATTTGCATAAGGAATTTTCCTAAATGTGTGTTTTACATGGCAGAGAAAACTGCTAATAATCTTAATCTACATTTATAAGTTTAACTTATGGACAGAAGTAGAAAAGTCTGGTTTTAGGACTTATACAATAAAGACTTTAAGTCCTTGAATTACATGGGTAAATTATAAGAGTGCCGTATGAAAGCTTTATGGAACTCTGCTGTATACAGTCAAGTAAGATGTGAGTTTGAGAAGGAGATGCCTCACTTCTTTGGCAACAAAACTGAATGGGGCTTTCCAAAGTAGAGTGGAAGCTTATTACTTAAAAAGCCAGAAACAGGTTACAAGTTGAGTGCCAGCCATTTCAAACAGCTCTCACCAAATGCATTAGACAGACATAACAGATGCACAGTTTACTTCAAATGACTATGACATGTCTCAGACTAAGAGCTAGTGACTGCTTCCTACCATAAAACTCTGTCTCTTTATGTTGACAAAACCTTCATTACTCTACAGACATGATGTGAAGACAATGACAGTGAACGCTGCAGTACTCCACAGGAAGTAGATTTAACAACTTAAAACTTGCTTTCTGAGTTTTCTAACTTGTTCTACAATTAACGATTCCTTTACAGGTTGTCAATGTGACAATCTTTTTTTGCAGTCTTTCAGGCTATATTTGTAACTTTCTGTGTCATATTTTCTCCTGGGGCAAAAATGAACAGGGAAAGCTACTTGCGTGAATTAGCCATTTCCAGTCCTCATGGAATATGGCACTTCTGATCTTGGTATTAGTGGCAGTGAAACAGGAACAAGAATTCACTCTTTACAAAGAAAAGTTTTTATATTTTCCACTACTTACTTATATACAAATACAGCTTTAAAAAAGCTGTTTTTTAGGAAAAAAAATCTTTTAAAAGATTATGCTATATAGAAAAAAGCAGAGCTTGAATTCTGTTTTGCTTTGATAGCATGAACTCTAACCTAGAAGCTAAGGAAATACTATTATTAATGGATCACCACAATGAGTAGAAAATATGTAAACCAAATCATACATTTTCCTTTTATTTGATCACCTTTGTGACCAGATACATCTCCACTCCATACTGGCACCTACAGTTATAAGCTACAAGGTGGTATGCGTGTACAAGGTATGAAGGTTGTGTCTATTCCTTTGACTCCAGATTTCTGTGTACACATATACACACACTTTTTTCCCCTCTTTTGATCCTTGTTTAGCCCATCTTTCATTTTGCTTTTCCACACCTACTTTACTCACATAAACTTGTTTTATTAAAACAATTATTTTTATTGTTTCATAAGAAGTTTACCTTTTTTCACCTGGTCAATAAATCCGTAAAATAGAAGAAGGGTCATATAAGATGGGCAAGGGCGATGTGCTTAATGTAGCTGAGGGAAGAATCTAGGGAGTGACTGACAACAGCTGTTGTATAGAAAGCTGAACTTATCTCAACAGAAAAGGGACTGGAGAGTTTGTTTTAGACAAATGCCGGTATCAGTTCAGTGCATTAACTGCTTGTGTAAATGTTTTTCCCTGAGTTAATAAAAAAAGTGTGAATGGCTTCTTGAGTCAGCCAGCCCAGCAAGGGGTAAGTGCCTATGTGTCTCAACCCAACAAAGTATAAAAACCAAAGAACTGACAAATTAACTTTGAACAGAGCTGACTTTAACTCATATACTCCTTCCCAGCACGTGGGGATGCTCAGCTTCTTCACACTGAGCATACAGGAGCTAGTAATGGGAATCAGATTTGTACTGCAATCGAACTGTATATTGCAATGCCTATACTGTGTTTGTGCTGTTATTTCAGTACATTGCAGAATCACTCTGCTAAATCAAAATCCTATGTAACATCAAATATCTTCAAACAAGTAAATATTGTTTTAAACATGAAACCCTCCTCATGTGGAATATCTGATTCTGATACTCTTGGATGTCATTGCTCCCAGCTGAGTATATTCTTTCAAAAGATAGAAGCAAAAGTAATACTGATATACAGAATTAGCTTTTTCTAACATAAATTTTGTTCTCTACTGTTTTCGGTTTGAGTCAAGTCCTGTTCAGTTGCTGAAAATGAACCTCGTGTCAGAGCATATGGTAGCTCTTGAACCAGCCAGGAAGCAAGCAGGACCCCTTTGAACACCTGGGATATGAAGTGGCTATCTATGTTTAATAGTGCCACACAACAACCTGAGAGATGGAGGCATTCTTAAAAGTGGGAAATTCTTTGTGAAGTTTTTTAAAGGGAAAGATTATTCTTCCAATGCATTTAAAATTAAAAGATTCCATTGTAAAAACTGGTAACAGGGGAAAACTGTTATCAAGCCTATATCCTTCCTTCTAGAACATTTTTTGAGAAGTAAAACACCTGATATCTGGCAACAATTATCTTAGATGATTAAACTGCCTGCTTAATATTGGATGACTTGCATCTGGTCTTGGTCCATTCAAAAATACATAAGGAATAGATGGCACAGATTTACTGTGACAAGTATATAAAAACAGTTATTTTTCATAGAAAGAGAGGAGCAAGTTAATTTTCTAGCTCATCAAAAATGCTTTCTGTAAAACTTTTTAGGGGCTTGCAAACTGAGGCTACTGCTACAGTAAGACTTTAAAAGTAGTAAATCACAGACTCTAGACTGAATTCAAAGGGAGGTACCTTTGCCAAAAAAGCAAGTGAAATTTTAGTTTGCCAAGAATACCAAAGTACAATAAATTACAATTTGAATACTTGCTAGCATTAAGAAACACAAACTGACCTCATTTTATGAAGACGACCTTTTCCAATATTTTGTTACAGCTCTGCTATTGTGTACTTTCTTTCCACTGCCAATTGTTTAAATTATTTTTTTTAAATGTAAGCACTATTTTAAACATAGTTTTATAAAAATAATGTACAGAAAGACTTAGTTGATTTTAAAATATTTTAAATGTCTGGAATACATTAAGCCCCCCCCCCAACATTTTATTTTCAAGTACATTAAAAAAAAGCCTCATCATTTAATGTCAAGGGCCCTGGTCTAAGGAAACAGGAAACACAGTGCACAAAACAGCATCTTTATGAAAATGCTGATGTAAGACTAGGCTTTAGGCTTCCAGGTGAGCTATGTACAGTTTCAAGATTATTACTTTTTTCTGTAATTCATCAAAAAAGTAGAAAATACTTATTGCACTATTTTAGTTAAACTGTCTCTCCCCTCTTACTTTGCTTCTGAGAAGATCTGACTCTACCCATAAGAAATGGCATGTTATCCTGCAACATTAAGATGGTTCAATTAGTTGTCGGAACTCCTTCCACTGCTGTGAAGTGTGACTTCAATTTAAGATGTTTTAAAACACTAGAAGGTTACAGTTCTGTACACTTGGGTCAAAATATATCAGCATCAAAGTGTAAAATATATACTAGTGGTAATTAGGAATTATGTCACTTCATCCAAATAGTGAAAATACTCATCCAGGTGCTTATCTCTTTTCTTGCCTTCCTGGCAACTGAGTTTCAACTCTCACATTCATAAAATGTGCAGCTGCTAACATTGCCCCCATGTTCTGTACATCTATGCACATTGCAAAGCCTTTGAATCCACTTCTTGTCTCATTCCATCAAATCATATTTTTTTCTGAATAACCTTCCAAGCCTTATGTACATCAACTCCCCTTACCGATTTGATTTGTTCATAATGTATCACTGATGCTTTTCCCAGTCTAACAAAGATGCCAGTCTTGATACTCTATTAGACTGATTTTCCTATAATTTAATTTCTAGTGCCTTCTTCCCCTTGTCATGGTACCATCCTCTGTGCAACAAACTGATGCAAAAATCACTCATGAGAACATATAATTTTCACACTAACACAATTTCTTTAGACCTATTTTTATTTCTCCAACAAAATAAAAGGGAAACAAGATTGTCTTGCTTTCTTTTGTAATTTATTTTATTATCCCTGTGCTATGGAAATGACACGGTGTGGTAGAAACATGAAATTGTTCCTTGACAAACAGTGCTTCAGCACAGTAATGCATTTCCTAATTTTCTGCCATCTAGGTTATTCGTGTAAAACATTTTACATGTTTTCATGAGATAAAATCAAGCTAAAAGTGATATGAACCTTATTTTACTGTTGTAGAGACCCTATTTATAAAGAAAACATTTAGGAATTTTTTTTCCTTTTTTAAAAGCATGATGTCATCTGCATTCTCTTTTGCATGAGACACGGGGCAGCTAAGGGTATTAGAAAGAGGTATTAGTTTTTTGCTTGTTTGTTTATTTTTTTAGCATAATCTATTTCTCTAAGGCAGAAGTTTTGAAGATCGTGACCTCTAAGTATTTCAAGTGAAGAAATTACTTTGTTTCACTATGACAGAGATGCACTATAAGAAAACAACTGCTTATAGCAGACACCAGTAGCACATCTTCTAGGAAAAGTGAATCAAACACCTAACTGTTCCTTTATACAGAAAACACTGTTGATACGTGGATGGGTAGCTTAACTAATATCTTTCTGATAAATGAGAACGAAGGCAAAGCTATCTTGAGAAAAGTCCTCCATCATGCCTCTTCTCAGCTAAAATAATTTGATTTAAAATTACTACTGTTATCTCCAGATATCCACCCAGTATTTCATCTTCATTAGTGTAACTAAGTATATATTGATTCATCCTGTATTAGCACACGTGATGAAAGTGGTTATGCTGCCAAAGTAAGAGTCAGCACTAACCAATCAGTTTCCTAATTTGTACCTGCACCTGAGGAGTTTCAACATCATATCGTAGTGTTATTGCAAACTGTTTCCCACTCAAAAATTGTTTGAGTTTGTTGGGATAGTCCTCAAGAAGTTTGAACTCTATTAAAGCAAGCTGAAAAGACTGAGTATATCAGCTCTTTCTTCTTCAAGTGAGTCCATTATGCAAATTACCCTTGCAAAGTCTGCAAGACGCAAGGTAATTAAGAACTAGAGGAAGCTCCTCTATCTCACACGTGTAGCACTAGACCCTGACTAGTCCTTGTTTGAGCAACCTAAGTAAAGGATTACTTACTTGGTAAGAAAAAGTATGTTTTATTTAGGGTAAGTGTGGCAGATGCACCCACCCTACTAAAGACCTGAGAAAAACCCAACAAAGACAGTGCTAAAGTTTCTGGCGCTGGTGGTGCCAGGACTGCCTCCCGCCTCACAGCTCATGTCTGGTCCACACAGTGGGGGTCAAAGGCGGGAAAGTTGGGGTCCTCAGCCAATAGGGGGTGACACGACCATGTATTGACCACAGATCAGATTCGACCAGGGTATAAATGGGGCCCCGCCGGAGGACACATTTGAGTCGGTCCTCCTCGGAGCAGCGGGTCCGCAGTCAGGGACTCCCCGCTTGAGTTGGGATGCCACTTAAGGTAACTTCTCAAGATTGAGAGCCCTCCTTTTTTGGTGAGTGAGTGAGTGCACATTTTGGATCGTTCGGCCAAAAACTTAAGAATTCTTAACTCAGCCATGTCTGGTAATATTCCCAACCAGCATATCGAACCTGTATTTATTGAATGTCAGTGGGATGTTGTTTTGGTGAATGAAGTTTTGTCTGCTTAATTTCAGTTGCAGATTAAAGCTTGTTTGAGTTCATTATCTGTGTGCGTGTAGCCATTTTGGTGCGATTCCGTGACAGTAAGGCACCATCATCCTCAGAATATAAGGCCTTAAATACAGACTGAAAACAGAAATACAAAAGAACTTGTTGCCATTTAATTGTGACAAAAGGGAACTAAGAGATGAATATAAAGAGAAAATCTGCCTAAAGGCATTTAAATGAAGAGTGACCCTTGGCCTTGTCCCTCTATTCCTTCCTGCTTGTATATGTGGAGCAATTTTCCTTGTACTTTTACAATTAGATGCAGTTGTAAGGATCATCTGCAGGTCTCTACAAATATGGAGCTCCTTTTGCTTCCTCCACAGTTGAAAGACCCATGTATCACTGCCTACCCATTCCATTACTCAAAATCCATATAAAAATATGCATTCATTATATGGTCTATCTAATTACATTATGCTGATTTTTTTTTCCCATTATATAGCTACAGGACACAGAAACTGATGAGTTAGTCACAAGGAGCTACCTGGTCTCTCTTACTTTGAAAAACCTTCCAATAAAAAACAGTGGAATTTTTCAGTGCAAAATATTAAAAAGTTGACTATTCACATATAACTTTGTAAACGTTTCTTCTGAAAGGACGAAAATACTATACACAAACATATCCACCAAGAGCAAAACACAAGACTCTAGGGCTAAAGAAATGGCTGGCCAGGTATTCATTACTTTACAACCATGTATTTTGGATATCTATCATTTGTAATGTTTGACACCAAATGTTATTTTTCATTTTTAAAATCTAATTCTGTGCATGACACGTAAAATGAGTAACATTTCTTTATACAAACTAATACAGAGTACACATCAGTATTATAGCATATACAGAGTAACTGTTTACTGATGCACAATTATTTACAGATGCCAACTCCCACAGTTTTATTATGCACACAAGATTTCGTCTAAATGTTTTTCACATGAAAATAAGTTATAGAAGATAAGTACTGAAGTCGTAAAATCCAGGAGACAATGAAAAGTATTTTTAAGAGCTCACAGCTGCTTGGGCCTGAACCAGTTTTTCAACGCTTTAGATTAATAAAATTACATGGGACATAATTCACTGTTCAATGCGGTGAGAAGGTCACTAAATCAATCGTTCATTTATCTCTTACAGTCTGATTAGCTAAAAGTGTAAATTTTTCAGCTGGTGAAAGAATTTCTGCCAGCAAAGACCTAGGCTTAGTTAAGCCATGCCCGCTCTGTTCTCTGGTTTGTGTATCACCACAATTCCCTAGCCTTGACATGAGTCTCTCTTACATACCATGGCAGTATTCCTCTGATGACTCACTCATTTTTCACTGTTGAACCTGGCATGAAAATCTGAAGGATTCATACATGAAGTTAGAAAGTACACACTATTCACATGACAAACACAAATTATTGCAATAATTAGCTTGCAATTTCCTTTTGTCTTCTTTAACACAAAGCGAATATGCACTGTATAATATTACACATTCTTTTGTCCTTACTTGGGAATGCCTTTTTCTGATGGACATGGGAATTTTGCCTGTAAAAGAAATTAAAGTTCTGGCTCCAAGCATAAATATTCTAAATGCTATTAAGTATAATGTTAAAATGCCTTACAGCTAATAGTCTCTATAGTTTAAAACCCTTTAAGACAAAATTTTAAATGCCTCATTTAAGTTGAGATTAAATACAGAAAGCTATACAAAATCAATACAAAAGTTTATCTAGAGATGAAGTAGTATACTCTGTAGAAAATTACAAAATTATATTACATTTTCACAGAAGGGATATGGTTACATATGAAATTACAAAGAACTATGGATAGTATTGCAGTATAATACAGGACCACTTACTGAGGTTAAGAACCAAATTCAGAAACTGAGCATGCAGTTGACTCCGCTGGGATTTAAACATATGTTATGAACAAAAATTGTATGTTACCTAAATGAAAAAGAGCACAATTGAATGTAACTGAACTGGAACGTGCAACAGGAATTAGACATATGTCTGAATGGATGTAATAATTATTATCTAGTAAGAAAAAAAAATCTCCGACTTCAGAGATATTTCAAGTTAAGCACTATATTTGAAAAAGTTGATTTCTTTAGTAACTGAGGAATGATTGCACTTTTAATACTATCTTAAGTATCTTGCATTTATTTTTCATTTATCACTATTATACAAATAGATATTATTAAAGACAGCCATAAATACTAACAGCAGCAAGAAATACACAAAATTATTCTGAACATCAGCTGAGTAAGGTATTAGATTGTTTTATTCTCAAAAATTGTAACTCCTTGATCCGGAACATCCACAGGCTAACTAAAGTTCAAAATAAGTGTCACAGATATTCTACTGCCCTATCTAAAATATACTTACAGATTGCATTGTAAAATTCTGAAACTGGATGTAAACTTGAAAATGAACTTTCCAGTCTTCCTAAACATTCAATGGCCCTACTGTTTCCTAAGACAGATTGTTAAGACTGCTTAGTAAGAAAGCAGTAAGTTGCTTCTGTAGTACAATATGAAAAATGAATCAGAAAATATTTTTCCCCCTTCACTTTCAGTTCTTTAAACACATTGGCCAACTACTTCAAAGTAAAATAATAAAGAATAAAATAAAGGAAGAAATTTACTGAAGCAAAAAGTCCTTGATCAATTGTTTAAGGAAGAAAAGACTTGGTTTTAAAGTATGAGAAAAGGTTAGTAATTAAAAGTAAGCTCAGTGATTATGAAATTACCATGAAGAGTCTATTCAATGAGATTTATTCTGTGTTACCCTAACTACTGCTGAGATTAATTAAGTTTTAAATACTTAAAATAAAACATTGGAAAATAAAAGAATCTAACGTGTTGTAACCTAGTTATTTTGTGTCTGAGTTACGACACAGCTTGAAAACAAAAGTTTGGCTGTCTTGGCATGAAAACCTAGCTCTCTGGGCTCACTGGAGTGCTGCCATGTAGTCCAACTCAGTAAAACAAGAGGCAAGGTAAGATGGGACTCCAACTTAACAGTTCTGCTGGAATCAGGAAGCTTAACAACTTTTAAAACTTAATTGAATGTATTTAGAAGAGGAATACAGCTGAGGCGTGCAACAGCAGATGTCCAGATTTGATGACTGAACATGTGTATTGTAGTCCTATGTTCTGCTTTTCTGAGAAACCACATCCAGCATGCATAGTTCATTTGACATTTCATGACACATGAGGTAGACTAAATTCTATTTATTTATTTTGTTTTGGGTTATTTTACATTTATTGGGATTCACATCTAATTAGGTTCTGTTTTGCTGTACTTACAGACATGTAACTCACTGACAATAGCAGTTTTATTCTGTAGACCGTAGAAGTCAAAATTTCCCATATAATTTAAAAAAATCTTGTGTATTGAAGGTATTTGTATACCAGATATACTGTACTACCATACAGATATCACTTCCTAGAGAACCTTTGCATTTCTACACTTTGACATAGTTTAAATTATACTAAATAAAACATCCTACAATGTCACAAGAGCAATGAATGTTCAGAAGCCATGTGTGAACATTCAGGCAGCTGCAGCTACTGGTTACACATTTGAGATACAGTACTTTCACCAAAAAAAAAAAGTCATGAACTTAAATCGAGTGAGATCTCTATGGCTAGCTTTTCTACAAAAACACTTAAAATATGCTCCTGCTGACACTATATTCCTTTATATACAGGCCAGTGAACTTATTATGATGATCTTGCTGTAAAAGAGAATGTTGTATGTATGCTAAATTATATGTATTATAACAATTACATGAATGGCTTAGATTAAGTTATACATTGGAAATCTCCATAGGAAGACTTTTGCAGATTAAACGGTGAACCCAGTTCTATCAATGTCAGCAATCTTACTGAAAAAAAAAACTCTTTCCTTCACATAGGATATATTTAGAGTATCTTCTGTTCAGGGCAGGTTTTGTATTTTGGAGTACATCAACTCACATGGTAAAACTTCATTGCTTACAATGCTCTTGCCTTTTTTTGCAAATTCTGTGTAGCAGCAAGCTTGAAGATACGTCAGAAAATATTTTTGACCTATAAATTCTAACAGATCGCTGCTAGAAGTACCTCTAGGCCTCCTTCTGCTTTGAGCCTTACCTGTCTTGTGGAGAAACCTGTTCCCAAAAATGCATGTCAAACTTAGGACACACTATAAAAGACAGGCCTCAGGGCTTATGGATTCCTGTTTGCCTTGACCAATCAGTAATCACCCTTGCAAGCATCAGCAACTGAACAACCTGAAGTATAGACTTGTTACTGCCTTAAGAGCGTTTCTTTCACAATTGTGCCCCAACAAAGGAGAAGAAACAAAGCAAACCCCCTTTCCAGTGCATATAAACAACACAGATGTTTGCTAGTATCTTCTAGAAAAACAGACAGACGCTTGCAGGATTCTGTTCACAGAAACACAGAATATTAGGAGTTGGAAGGGACCTCAAAAGATCATCTAGTCCAAGCCCTCTGCCAGAGCAGGATCACCTAGACTGGGTCACACAGGAATGCGTCCAGGCGGGTTTTGAATGTCTCCAGAGAAGGAGACTCCACAATCTCTCTTGACAGCTTGTTCCAGTGCTCTGTCACCCTCACAGTAAAAAGTTTTTCCTTATCTTCAGGTTGAACCTCCTATGCTCCAGCTTGCTTCCATTGCCCCTTGTCCTATCATTTGACATCACAGAGAAGAGCCTGGTTCTTTCCTCTTTACACTTGCCTTTTACAAGTTTATAAACATTAATGAGATCACCCCTCAGTCTCCTCTTCTCCAGGCTAAAGAGATGCAGCTCCCTCAGTCACTCCTCATAATGGAGCTCCACTCCCTTAATCATCTTTGCGGCTCTGTACTGGACTCTTTCAAGCAATTCCCGTCCTTCTTGAACTGAGGGGCCCAGAACTGGACGCAATATTCCAGATGTGGCCTCACCAGGGCAGAGTAGAGAGGGAGGAGAACCTCCCTTGACCTACAGGCCACACTGTTCTTAATGCACCCCAGGATGGCACTGGCCTTCTTGGCCATGAGGGCACAATGCTGGCTCATGGTCAGCTGCCGTTCACCAGGACTCTCAGGTCCTTTTCCACTGAGCTGCTCTCCAGAAGGTGAACCCCAGCCCTGTACTGATACATGGGGTTGTTCTTCCCCAGATGCAGTACCCTACACTTGCCCTTGTTGACTTTCATTAAGTTTCTTCCTGCCAAACTCTCCAGCCTGTCCAGGTCACACTGAATGGCAGCAGAGCCTTCTGGTGTGTCAGCCACTCCTCCCAGCTTTGTATCATCAGCAAACTTGCTGAGGCTACACTCTGTCCCATTATCCAGGTCACTGATAGATATACTGAACAGGACTGGACCCATTAGCGATCCCTGAGGAACACCACTAGACACGGGCCTCCAACTAGTCTCTGCCACACTGACCACAGCTCTCTGAGTTCTGCCCCTCAGTCAGTTCCCAACCCACCTCACTATCCAACCATTCAATCCACATTTCTCAAGTTCTGCACAGGGAATGTCATGGGAAGATGACATGTCATTTGGCTCTGAGGACGTCATGGGAGACAGCTTAGGGACATGGTCTAGTGGTGGACTGAGGACTGGTTCAATCGTTGGACCTGATGATCTTAAAGGTCTTTTCCAACTGAAATCATTCTATGAGTCTACGAAATAAAAACTGAGGGTTAGTACATGCTGTATTGCTTTTGTGCATGTATCTTCTGGTATTACCATATTTAAGTACCTGAAAGGAGCAGTGATTCATACGGCAACTTGTTAGTGAGTTATTGAACAAACTTTAGTACCAGCAGATAGGAATCAACATTTTCTCAGACCCTTCAGGGATTAGGCTAACAAACACAGGAAGACTATTTCTTGAAGCAAGTGCATGCGCATTTGAATTTCCCTTCTTTTGTCTACCTTTCCATTGCAGCAATTAAGATTTTGAGTTTCTGAGATGTGCTTTTTTTTGATTACATTTGTTGTTTGCTGCTAGCTAATGTTTTCTGTGGAAACAGGATAATAGATAGTTCTTACTGTGAAATGTTACAGGCATGGTCAGATTGTAAAATGATTCTCGTCTTGTGTTGCATCAGTTAGGAGCCTTGTTAATCTGCAGGAGCTGAGGGAAGGGCTGTTTCTAATAGGGGTCATGTCCGTTCTTGAACTGCCTCGTTGCCCTAGTTTAGCATCCCTCTGCCTCCTTTTCCAGCCTTTCCTTGTGCCAGTGAAATGACTCTACGTCTTAGCACAAACATGCAGTTATGTTTAGTGAAAACTGTGACTGTTTACTTAACTAGCTGTAAAATTTTGTTTGTAGCTTCCATGCAGCTCAGTCTTTGCATCAAAGCTGTAGGTTAGGTTGATGGGCAGGTTCTGCCAGGGTGCTTGAGAGGTTCTGATGCCCTGGAAGCGTTCAGGGATGCACAGAGGTATTCTTACAGTAGAATAATCTCAAAACGGTTTTCAAATGGGGTAGGAATGAGCATAATTGCTACAGTTGGAAATACTGGCAGGTTGTATCACCTGCACAAGATCAGTAAATTAGCAAGTGAGACAATCTGGAAGGGAATCAGTCATGTTGTTCCTCTCCACTCAGACTCTTAACACTGTCTGCATTTCTAGTGCCTATATCACTGTAAGTTGTAAAGCTGGTAATAGTAATTTTATTTTAGTAATTTTATTTAAGTAAATTTATCCTTAAAGAACACGTAGTAGTTGAAAATAATTTGTAGACAAAAAACATCATCTACTGTACTATTTGTTGCTTCAGTAATACTATCCTATAGTGACTGTTAATTGCAGTTCCTGAAGGTAGTTTTTTTTTTCCTAAGTCTTTGTTGAAGGTAGACCATTCCAGATACCAGACACTAAGCACCTGAATTCTTGTATTATCCCTTGTCTTATGCTATCTGATTATTCAGGTAATATCTTCTCTCATCCCTTGCCAAAAGTCCACAGGTATACAACATGTGCTATGTAAAATGTAGTGACCATAGTTAATGTTTTGAAAGTCTTATGATGGCTAATAAAATGTCCTAGTAACTCTGATTGCAACAAAATGGAAAACAAAAAAGTAGTATTTCCAGATTCAGTTACCATAAGCCTTTTACTGCACTCAGTCAAAGGATGGTCGGGAATCTTCTTGGCATGTATAAATTGAGTTCCATTTGACCTAATATGTTAGAATTATGATCAATTTTGAAGATAGCTTTTGCCTTAAATCGAGTGATCTCAGCTAACTGTTTCAATACCGTCTTCTTATTGCAGCAGGGTGAGGCTTCCTTTTTTTAAATGCATCTCTGACTTATATTGTTCTGCAAAAACATTTTTCCTTTAAAGCTGATACCATTTACCTATCCTCTTAGTCTTGGATGTTTCAGGAATAGTAAATTAAGCTTTTCTGATGGTCTATAAAAGACAAGGTTTCCAGCAGTTCATTGATCACAGAGGAATATAAATGCAACGTTCTGATTGTGGTATCCTGGAGACACGGTAATTAAATGCTGTTTTCAAACAATATTTTGTACCTTATGAGATCACAGAAGAGCAGGGTTTCCTTAAAAAAAACCCAAACTTTAAATCCTGATACTGCATCATTTGATCCTGTATTTTCAGATACCATTTCAGTTAAAACATCAGCTATAAGACCATTGTTTCTGAAAACCATGCTTCCATCTAAACTGTTTACTAGAAAACAATAAAATGTTGACAGTGCAATCTCTAATCAGAACTCCTGTAAAAAACTCTTGTCAGATTGTTTTAGGGGTATGGTACAAATATAGTATATTGCAAATTTCTAACTTTGGTAACAGCTAGTGTTGCACAGATAAAAACAATAGCAGAAAGTGAAGCACTATCAGGTCCCAATTTTGTGGCAAAGGATCTAAATAGCATGGATACAAATAATGACCGGTAAGGAACCAGACAAACATCTGCACAATAAACACCACAAAACAAAATGAAGTGAAAGAACATGTCTTCCATCCAACTTAGCAAAATGCCAAAGATAGATTTATTTAGTTTACTTTTCTACTGTGAAAGCTGTAGATCTTTAATTTGAAGTACTTGGCCTTTTCCTCCAAAACTTGTCCCCAGGGACAAAGGTTTAGTCCGGCTCTATGCATTAAGAGATACAAAAGAAATAGGGAATTAGGTAGGCTATCACTTTCCAATGGAGGTTAATACTGGAAATATTGAAGCTGAATGCTCACAGCCTGCTACCAATGAACAAGCAGCCAAAGAAGTTGCACAGAACATGGGCAGCAACACTACAGCAGTAAACTTAAGAAATACGTTTCCCTGTGCTTCCTCATTTGAATCCAACTGGTGTCCCTCCTCTTATCCAGAAAATCACTCTGTTGTAGCCTGGCGTAGCTGCCCCTAGCCTAACTAGCTGTGGGAGTGGTAATAGTTTGCTGAGAAGCTGGGTGTACTTTCTCATGGTAAGCCATATGCCACTGTGGCTGAACGCCTGCAGGCAGGCACTTGAAGTTGCCAATTTAAAGCTAGTTCAAGTATTGGTGTGCTGCAGAGCAGGAGCCCTTGTAGGTGGAGTTAGTCTCACTGCCTTTCATAACACTTTGTGCTGTTGGGTTCTAGTCTGTGGCAGACACATCAGGATTACTGGACCCTGCACTGTGTTTCTGCAGGGAAGGGGAAAGTAGGAAAGATGTACTGCCACTGTGTTTTCAGTGGGCATATTCATCACCATTTCCTCCAAGCTCAAGATGGGAGCATCCCGATGAGTAGGAAATCAAGTAAGGGAACCAGGAGACTTGCATGGCTTAGCAGGAAGCTACTCTCCCTGTAAGCCAAGTAGAAGGAGGAAGTTTATAGAACATGGAAGAAGGGGCTGACCACTTCAGAGGAATACAAGAATGTTGTCAGAGGATGTAGGATGCAACAGGGAAAGCTAAAGACTTCCTTAGAATTAAACCTTGCAAGGGAGGTCAAGGACAACAAGAAAGGCTTCTTCAAGTACGTCAGAGGGAAAAGAAAAGCTAGAGAAAATGTGGGCTCGCTACTGAATGAAGTGGGTGCCCTGATACAGAGTAGGTGGAGTTACTAAATATCTTCTTTGCCTCTGTTACTGCTAAGGCCAGCCCTCAAGAGACCCAGACTTTCAAGACCACAGAGGAAGCCAGGAAAAAGGAAGACTTTGCCTCTGTTGAAGAGGATTAGGTTAGAGAACAATTAAGTAAAGTGGACATCTAAAAATCATAGAATCATTAAGTGATTTCAGTTGAAGAGACCTTTAAAATCATCAAGTCCAGTCACTGAACCAGCCCTAAGTCCACCACTAGACCACGTTTTGCTTGCCCTTTCAGTAAAGAAATTTCTCATAATACTCAACCTAAACCTCCCCTGGTGCTACCTGAGGCCATTACCCCTTGTCCTATCACTAGTTATGAGAGAGAAGAGACTTCCCTGATCCTGTTGACCACACTATTCCTGATGCAGACCAGGATCCTGTTGGCCTTCTTGGCCACCTGGGCACACTGTTGGCTTATGTCAGCTGCCAACCAGCACCCCCAGGTCCTCTTCTGCCAGGCAGCTCTCCAAGCCTGTAGCACTGCATGGGGTTGTTGTGACCCAAGTGCAGGACCTGGCACTTGGCCTTGTTGAAGTTGATGCAACTGGCCTTGGCCCAGCGACCCAGCCTGTCCAGGTCCCTCTGTAGACCATGTCTGCCCTCAAGTGCATCAACACCCCTGCCCAACCTAGTGTCATCTGCAAACTTACTGAGAGTGCACTTGACTCCCTCGTCCATGTCACTGTTAAAGATGTTAAACAGATGTGGCCCCAACATTGAGCACTGGGGAGCACTACTTGCGACTGGCCTCCAACTAGATTTAACTCCATTCACCACAACTCTTTAGGCCTGACCAGCCAGCCAGTGTTTTACCCAGTGAAGTGTATGCCCATCCAAGCCATGCCCAGCCTGCTTCTCCAGGAGGATGCTGTGGGAAATGGTGTCAAAGGCGTTACTAAAGTCCATGTAGAAAATGTCCACAGCCTTTCTCTCATCCACTAAGCAGGTCACCTTGTCATTTCATGCTGATTCTTTTAGTACAGACTTAATTTTCTGAAAATTTACCACTGAATTATTTGTCAGATCTTTCAGAAATGCTTTGGACATCTACACTCACAATTTTACCTGTCTACAGCATAAGAAAAAGAACAATACTCCAAATCAGGGCAAATTTAGAAGATAGTTGCCTACGACGAAGCTAACAAAATCTGTATGGAGGACAGAAATGCCATATCCTCAAAATCAGTTGTCTTCTGGGGGAAAAGAATTTTGGACAATTACAGATCTAAGCTGATTTTTTCTTTACCTAAAGTAAATTTATTTGTATATAAACACCTTCATGCGCTTCCACCCTCAGACAAGCCCTCTGCTTGTTTTAATCAGAATACGGTAAATTAATCATCATACAGTAAAGCAAGGTCTGAAAACTCTCTTTAAGCTACAGGGCTATGAGAACCAGTGGTGAAGAAACAGGATCTCACTTCTGTGCAGGAACAGGAGACAGGGAGCCCACACATGAACAGATCAGCAGGGGAAATAAAGACATTCTACTTTCTAAACTGCAACACACTTTGGGAAACAGAATAACATTCCAGAACTAATTCTTCTATTTCTACCTACTTTTCAAAACTGCCATATATGAAGTGTTAATACATTTTGTGCCTGATCACCAAGACAGCCAGATTTTTTTTCGTGATTAAGAATGTAAAATATCTGAAAAACACTCCAAAACATGTTTTCTGTCCTTATGAAAAAAAAAATCCTCTATTTGTCCACGATAAATGCTTTTGTGAAGGAATATTTGGAAGATTGGCACCATGTATTTTGTTGCAAAATCAAGAATGAAATTATGTATTTCTATGGAGTTTTGACACATGTTTTTGAATTTGAGTAAACATTTTTTCTGGTTAACAGAGTTCTTGGTTAATGTTACCTTTAAAGAATTAAGCCTTCATATAAATCACTGTTATTTTAAGAGACAATGAAAAAGTACTAATTTAAGAGTGCATAAGCTCTGTACTTTGAGTAGAACAAGACTGGAAGCACAGAGAAATGTATTATTTGCCACGCAAATACATGAAAACTTTGTCTATATAACAGAATGCTGGCACTTAGTCCATCTGGCTTAAGTGGGTACTCACGTCCAGTCTGAAAACTGTGAGTCTTGGCATTAAATGAATAAGCAATAAATCCAGTATTTGTCTGTTTAGTATCCATCACTGGGAAGAACTATGATCCAACATGACAAACCTTTCCAATAACAAGGTCTGTCCTGTAAGTGTTCCTTTCTTATGACTTTCATTTCTGGATTGTGTAATATGCTACAAAGATCACTTTGACTGCATCACATACATGTACAGTTATGCTAACATTTCACAGAAAATTGCCTTATTCCACTCTGTATGGTAGACAAAACTTTGTATTGTGGTGTATTCTTTTGGGTTTTCTTGGGGAGAAGAAGAGGCAAGCTGGACATCTGGGAATTGTTCAGTTAATACTACATTAGCATTTTTAATTTACCTTCTTTGGCAAATTCTATGATTTACAGCATGTTAAACATCCCAGAAATGTCCTCTCTCCTTTTGCCTATAAACATGTTGCATGAAGATCTATAGTAAGATCAAACCACTTTTCCTTACCTTTCAATGAACTTTTACTTATGACCTAATCCAAGACAAAGAATCACAATTTGCATTTTCCTAGGGAAATCATAAGTAGAAGACGCAAAAATGAAGCCACCATCTACCTACATATAATTTTGCATATAAACCATCAGTCCTAAAGATATTGATGTAATATATCCATGGCAGTAAGACAAGTAAAAAATTATATTCAAGAGATATGCACAAACTTATCCGTAGTTTTTGAACACCCTTCCTTTGATCAACTCATGGATGACAGTGGACAAGAGCTTCAGAAAGACATAATCTTCTTCAGAGTAAGCATGGAGACCCACAGTACTGTAAATGTCATGGAAGAAACAATACATTGAATTTATGAAAAGGTGCTATATTCATTTGAAAAACTAGCGATTAAATTAACGTAATAACTGATGGAACAACAGGAAAAGAATTACCTTAGATTTTGCTGCACAATTGTAGCTATATGGAAAGAACTACACATATTAACTTTGTTTTAATTCCTGAAGAAAACTCTAAACAACAATATGCCAAGTGGGAAAGTCCATAACAGCCATTCCACAAAATGCCAAATTTGACAGCCAAGGTCTACTTCATTTTGCTTATCACTGTATTAAACCTACAAACTCTTTACTTCTTATGCACTTACGATTAATGCACTTTCTCATTTTCAAGTTTCATGCAAGCTTCTTCATTGTAGAAATGTGAAAGACTGTTACTTAAGTCAGTTCAATCTTATCTCATGTATGAGTCCATGGACAAATTCAGAGATAAATACTTATTCAGAGATAAATACTTACTCTATTACCTCCAAGGTTTAACCAGAGAAAATTTGCAGGGAAAACACTTGAATGCATTCACTTTATCTGTGAAATCCAGACAGCAGCCTATCCTGTTTTACATATACTGGAAGTACTCCAGATTTGATCTTTGACTTAGATCAGTATAAGAAGCTAAAGACTTCTTGTCACATTGCTTCCTCTTTCGGCTGGAAGGAAACATTTTTCCACTTACAAGACAAAAATAAATGCCTCTGAGCACCAAACACTCACGCAAAATTCACCTGAGACCAAGATATTGATTACTGCAAGAACACCAGAAATGTTTAACCAACTGCTGTGAGAAACATCCCATTCTTCATTTAAAAGGATTCTTTATCCACCCCACAGACACGCTCACACAAACTTGGGATAATACAGCAGTAAAAGCAAAAATGACCAGCAAGAAGTGAGGTAATATAGTTTACCTAAGAATTTTCCTTAAACCTCTGCCACTGAAATTAAACAAGGGAAAAAAAAAAAATCTACTCCTCTACCTAAGAAGGAGCACAAGCATGACAACAATTAGTAGTCCATTACAATCTTCCTAATCTTACTAAAACAATTTAGGTTCTGAATACTTGTATTTACCTATAGAACTGTTAAAGACTTCTGTTACGCAAATTAAATTCTAGGGTAAAACCATGCCATATTTTCACATGACAGCAAACAAAGGATGTCATGGTATCTGTTTACCCAGAATTACAGCTGAACAGAACAATTGCTACCTTTCCACCAGACCTTTACACTGAAAAACTGTCTTTCTAAAAGGGTGTGAACTAAATGAATGACTGTTGATAGAAAAACTCAGTGCAGCTAGCATTCACATTAATTGAGGATGTCTGAAGATGCCTTGCACAATAGTTCACATCCTGTAATCTTCCATTTATGAACATAGTTCAGATACACTGTATCACCCTAATATATTATATTACATTTTTTGGAAACATTTGTTCAACATCATAGACATATCCTCACCAAAGATAAATCCACTACATTAAAAAAAATCATAAAAACATTTATTTAATTTCATATTATGTATTAATAATATTAAAACAATTTTGTATTAAACAGTCAGTGAGAATGAAAAGAAAAAGGTTCTAGAAGTTTATGAATGAGATGGAAATATTGCACTTAAACATATTAATCTGCTAGAAGTAGACATAAATCGAATGAAGTATTATTGGCATTTTAGATGCATTTTGCATTTTAGCTAGTTACAGCTATCCATCACAGATGCTCTTGTCACCTTTTAGCTTCACATCTCTATTTATGTAACACTTATTTTATGAAGCGGCTTATACACACAGTCTCTTGCATTTATTTACTTACCAACAGTATCACATGGTTCGTCTTTATGCACACAGAAATCCTTCCTAGAATTGGGGGGGGGGAAAGAAAAATGTTAAGCAAGCCAAGCTGTCAGACTGGTAACAACTGTGTGACCTATTTACAAACATTTTGTATGGCTCAATGAATAAATACAGAACACCATTATCTCAACAAAGAGCATGGGGAAGAAATGGCCAGGACTACCCAGAAACTTAAACTCCAGTTTACTCTCAGACCAGATTTAGTAGTCAGCTCACAAAACATGTACCATATATTTAAATTGTTTTATAACTAATTTCAGGGTTTTTTCCCCTCTGTAAGTATCTTGAAATGTAACAAGTCTAAAGTTAGTCTTTCATTTAAAATGAAAATAACTCCAGTGCTTAATATCAGGTCCAAATGTGGCATTGTAATCCAGCATTTAGATCAGACATATAGTCAGAATTTTTTGTGTTAAAAACTCAATGGTTGAAATGACTAATAAGAATACAATCTAGAGAAGCATTTCTGCCAGGGCTTCCCATTCTACTAATGAAAGACTTACAAATAAACTTGCTGGAAGAAGACTATCTTATCTCCAACACAGATCATAGTCCAGGCGTAGCTCTATAAATAAAACTGCTCAGTTGTATGAAGTGGAATAACATCTCTGTGTTAAAAAACATCTGCTTGGGATTCATTTTAATTTTACACCTATTTTACCTGTTCTCAGAGACACATAAGAAAGGTATTGAAAGAGCAAAGGAAAAGGTGTTTTTTACTGGAGTGTTTATAACTCACGCTAATTTTGTATTTTAAGTAAAAATAGGGTTGCTGACGTATGCAAGAACTCAGGGGGGATCATGTGGTGGGGATGGAGGAGGGAAACAGCAGGGAACAACCAACAAAAAACCTCATGTATAACAACTAAGCAAAATACAAACTAGTTACCTGAACTTCATTGCAACATGCACTCAAATTAAGACATTTCTGTTCTTTAGCTATACCACAGAGATTTTAGAGGGAGACCATATGAACTAGAGAGATTTCATTATTATATTCTGTCTATGAAGCTACAAAGTTATACACATAGATTGATGATGATAAAGATACACATATATACATAAACACTCACTTTCCAGGAACAAAATGCAGGAATTGTTTGGTGCTTGAGATGAAAGAGTAGACTAGTGACACTTATCATTAACTACTCCAAGAGCTCTTTATTTGTTTGTTTCCCACAGATTACTTCCACAGAGTGATTTAGACCCAAAAGCAATCTCAAGAGACTGGCAAATTTCTGACAGTTGTTAAAGGCCACACAGCCAGAGACATGGGGTTATAAAGCTTTTGATTCTTCAGACACCATACCATTGCCAGATAATTACAGAGTAGAAAAGTAAAACAACAGGGCTAGAAACAAATCTTGTTAATAAACCGATAAAGAAACTCTGAGGATCCACTTAGAACAGCCCTGGAAATTGAGCCAAAGGTGGTGAACAAGAAACTATAATCAGATACAGAAGAAAGTTCTTTTTTTTTTTTTTTCAAACCTGCAACAAATGGCATTAATGCACTGGACTGTAATGCAAGTCTTTGTTTTGTGCTATGTGACACAAGGGACTTATTGTCTTGTTAAGAAACATGACAGAACTATTAGAAATATGGTACTTGTGGTGAAGCAAGAGAACATGTGTAAAGAAAATCTAAGGACATAGATTGTTTTCCATGCACACTCAAACAACTGCCATAAATTTGTTACTGATATAACAAACAAGTTTAAAAAAAAAAAAAAGAGAGCATAACTTCTAATGTAAAATAATACCATTCGACATTTTAAAACTGCCAATATCCAAGAGGTTTCTGCTTATGTAATAGCTTTTCTCTCATACACTTACTGAGGTGTTTATGGTTTGTTTTTCCTTCTTGGCTGACTCTGACTATGGTTATGCTATGCATCCAGTTTTATTATGGGATTTGGGGGAAATGATTCTGCTGTGATTCGGCAAGACGGAAGTACAATAAACCATTCTTAGTTCCTGATTTACATTGAAATAATGTAATACCTCCTTTAATTTCCAAGAATATGAATGCATTACATACATTCAAGATCAGCCTCATTAGTAAAGATTTACAGCTCTAACTAGACCTACCAATAACTCTCACAGAAATCCTCTAGTTTCCACATGGTAACTTACATAATCCTTCATATTATAACTACATTTATCTATTTTTATAACACACGCACATATATATATATGCACACACAACCCCCTCTATGCTTTATATCTATAGATGGAATTGGCATACTGAAACTACAGAAAATAAAAGAGAGGATACAGACTCTTTCACATAAGAGGAGGTATAAAATAGAGCAATAAATCACAGTACAAAGCCCTCGGGAAAGCCCCTGAGATTATTTGCCCTTGCTCTTTTCCTCCTTTCTCTCAGCAAAATAGGGCAAAGACATTACTATTACCATTAATGCATATAGAAGCTTTCATGGTACAAGCTAGTAACTGATTCTATATCCAGCACGCAATTTCCATTACTCTAAATGGTTACTTTGCATGTACACGGAAGGGAAAACAAGTTCTTACTCAAGTGAGAGAAAAGAGGAGCTTTCATGAGACTTAGGACTGATTTCCAAGCTTGAATGAGAAAGTAATTCTAAGCAAGAATGGGTAGCTACTAATCCATTGTTTAAGGAAATTATCCTTACTTAGTGCATTTAATTAACTACATATAGCATTATGAAGAGCCTTCACAGCAAGCAAAGACTACCCAATTTCCAAATATAAAGTATCTCATTACGGATTTTGTTAAAATAAATCCTGATGTGTACATGTGATGTATAACAGATGACATCAAGAACAGCAGAGGAAGACTAAAAAAAATCCAGACTCATTTTTTTATTAATAGTTTGCACCAATTTGTCATTTTAGATTAATTTAATCCTTGTTTTAGGCATACTAGTCAAAAAACCTATTTCTTGTCCAATATGGTTTAACATTACCTTCCATATGCTAGATTGGGGGAAAGAAGAAACAGAGGAGGACAGATAATGGATTTTACCAGCCGACCAAAACTTAATTCTGTCTTTCATCCTACTTTAAATTTCTTAAGTTCTCTAGTGTTCAAAATATTGAAAAAATTACTGTAAGCTTGAAAGTGCACTCAGACTCCTGCTGTTGTAATTTATTCTAGGACTTACAAAGTTTTGAGATATAGTTGAGGTTTATTGCCCAAGCAACAAGTTTTCCCAACTCATAAGGCTTTTATAAAGAATAGTTGAAATTAATGGCCTCTGGGGCAAATACCAGTATCATTACATTGCAAATGCCTCTGCATCGTGCTAAGTGAATAATGACAACAATGCAGATGTTCTTGTCTTCTCACATAATGGGACATTTTGAAATTATTCCCACCTATAAACTAAGTACATACATACTAACTAATAAATGCACGTAAAAAAATTAAAATAAATTTTTGAGTTAATGAAGCACAGGATAAATTACATATTTACTATTCAGTCAGGAATTTAAACTAATGGACAATGTTACTATTGTAAATGCTATTTCAGAAATTTTAGCATTTTTATGGTAAACCTCAAATACACTGGTATGCATTGGACAGTGTATTTTAGCAAATCAGGAAAGACTATATTAAAATCTTTTCAATAGTTAATAGATCACTTTTAGGCTCTGTAAAGTTGAACTGGGATTAAAAAGGATACTACAATAAGCATTCTTCTAAAGTTTATGTTTCAGCCAAACTAACAGCCCAGAAGTGCAGTGAGTGAAATTAGTAACTGAATTGAATATGTAGCTAATATATCAAAACAGATAAAGAAATGTTGGGAAGGCAAGGAAGGTGGTTTTGAGTGGAATCCAACAGAATCTACAGTCAATGTTCACACTGAACAATGATCTGGAAGACACTAAGAGAGTACTGCTGGTAAGGTTTGAAAATTAAATTATTTATGGTAGAATGCAAATAGGAATGAAGGCAAATAATCTTTTAAAGATGACTGTTCTAAGTAACTTTTTTTTAATGTAATCAAAATTGGACCCTGAATCTTGATCAGATACAGCAACAGCATGTCAACAACAACAAAAAGAAATAAGCACTCGAAAACAGTCAGTAGGAGTGAATGGTATCCTTGGATAAAGATGCAGTAAAGTATCAGACATGGCACCAGTACAACCATTCAAATATTGCTGTGACCAATTTTGGTGCTCACAATTCAAAAAACAAATTGGAAGTTACGAACTGTCTGGAAAGAGCTAAAAGAATGATTACATGCCTGAGAAACAGGCATAAAAACCTCTGTAAGTTAACCTACAAGAAACATGAGTTGTCACTTGATCACAGTGTAGAAGTATTTACATAGGGAGGAGTTTTCTAACAGCTATTTGGCAGTAAAGGGTACAAAGAGATCCATGGCTAAAAGCTGAAGTAACAAAAATTAGAAATGAGACACGACTGTCCATCCCGAAAGTAAGTAACTGTGGCAATGGTCTACCTCAGAAGATAGTTAATCTTTATTTATTTTAAATCTTTGTCCCAAGACTTTCTAGCTTTCTTATTCACCAGAACAATAAAATATAACAGTAACTGACTGAATTTAATGTTAAGGATGTGTACTAGATAATCAGTTTTAAAATAAAGTTTAGGTCCATGTAATGCTATGTAACAGATCTGTACAAGTGAATGGAACGTATGTAGCCTGAGTACTAAACCTCTGAAGAACAAGGTGTCAGAAACAACTGATTCTTCTGACGTGTATTAATACAAGCATCACCATGTCACAGATTCAGAAGACTTGAACTTAGAGAATTAAAAACACCACCAAGACAAACAGCATGTGATGACTTAAAATTAGTAGGATTTTTAAAGCACACAAGATAAAAATATATATCTTAAAATTAATGTGATAAATACAGGAGATCATGGTGGGATTTTTTTTTTTAAAAGACACTTCTGATTCTAAAGTATGCTCTATTCATGTTTCCATGCTTCCTTCTGCATCTACAATCCTATTAGTCAATAATTAACAGTAAGAACATTTCAGATTCTCATGAACTCCTTTGATGTCTGCTGTTGATGTTCAAAGAAAACCAGTAAACACTGTAAGAACTCATTTTTTCAGAGCTGAATTTCACTAGAAGTTTAAGAATGGCAGTAGCAGCTTAATAAACTAATCTCTGTTCTTGTTACATTTCAACAAATCTGGACTTCCAAACACTGCAGCATTTTTTGGGTAACCCTCTAGTGTTAGTTTCTGTGCAGGAGTCATTCACAGTATTTGACCTCTGACTTTCTTGAGGAGGTATTTTTGGTTCAACCTCTTAGCATCAGAAATGTAGTAAAAGGCAAACTCAGAAAAAGAACTGTAACTGGCTGGATGGCCGAGCACAGAGAGTTGTGGTGAATGGAGGTAAATCCAGTTGACGACCAGTCACAAGCGGTGTTCCCCAGGGGTCAGTGCTGGGGCCACTGCTGTTTAATATTAATGACGTGGACAAGAGAATCGAGTGTGCCCTCAGTATGTTTGCAGATGATACCAAGTTGATCTGCTCAAGGGTAGGAAGGCCCTACAGATGGACCTGGACAGGCTGGATCAATGGGTTACAGCCAACTGTATAAGCTTCAACAAGGCCAAGTGTTGGGGCCTGCACTTTGGTCATAACAACCCCATGTGGCACTACAGGCTTAGAGAAGAGTGGCTGG
>NW_010198639.1:26177-39234 GCF_000695765.1 Mesitornis unicolor | reverse complement strand
AGGCCAGCAGTATACCCGGTTGGCCACAAAGGCCAGTAGCATCCTGGCCTGTATGAGAAATAATGTGGCCAGCAGGACCAGGGAAGTGATTGTGCTCAGCACTGGTGATGCCACACCTCAAATACTGTGTTCAGTTTTGGGCCCCTCACTACAAGAAGGACATTGAGGCACTGGAGAGTGTCCAGAGAAGGGCAACAAAGCTGGTGAAGGGTCTGGAGAACAAGTCTTATGAGGAGTGGCTGAGGGAACTAGGGTTGTTTAGTCTGAAGAAGAGGAGGCCGGGGAAGACCTTATCACTCTCTACAACTGCCTGAAAGGAGGTTGTAGCTAGGTGGGTGTCAGTCTCTTTTCCCAGGCAACAAGTGATAGGACAAGAGGAAATGGCTTCAAGTTGCATGAGGGAAGGTTTAGATTGGATATCAGGAAAAATTTCCTTACTGAAAGACTTGTGAAGTACTGGAATGGGGAAGTGGTAAAGTCATGTGTAGGTATGGCACTTCAGGACATGGTTTAGTGGGCAAGGCGGTGTTGGGTTGACGGTTGCACTTCATCTTAGAGGTCTTTTCCAACCTTAATGATTCTATGAGTCTGTGATTCTGTAATACCAATGCTTAATAAATTCTTGTTGAAGCTTTGGGGAGAGTTCAGGAGGGTTAGAATGACTGGAAATGAAACAATGTTTAGAAAATCTAAGTACTGTTTATGACATCATCCATTTTTATAGAATGAGAAACTTTCTTACAGTGAAAATGCCTCACAGCACTGTTTCAATTATGTATCACCCAGAGAAAAGACATTTCAGATACTGCAGATCAATATGAATGAACATCTGATGTACACTGTCAACATGGAATATCATTGTCTATCTATCTGATGAATATTAGGAGAATCAGAGATCTACTTTCTATCACAAGCACATGTGAAAATGGTAATTTTGAGATGAAAAATACAGGGCTTTTTTTAAAACAATTATTTTCATATTTACATGTTTTTCTAAAAACCACTGCGACACAGATTGACCTATGCACTGGAAAAGCAGCATGATGCGTAATTTTTAACTGCAGGTAGATTCTGCCTCATTCATGTATCTTTTTAGATATCCATAGATCTATAAATTTGTATATATATACGTATACACACACACACTTCAAAGCTTTCATTACCTTTTTTTGCAACAGGGGCAAAACATGGCATGTGGATGCCATAGGCCTTTTCCTGCCTTACCTTCAGTTACCTCATTCAGGTCAGACAACCTATGCAGACAGCAACTGGTAATATCCTTTCAGTGGTCACCAAAATTGGGGCTTGTCTCTGTGCACTCACACTCCATAACTTAAAAAGCAAGCAGAATGTTGATGTGCCATGGTATACTTTTTCCACAGAGAAAAGTACTTACTGCTAAGTATATCTCTAAAGTAACAGCACTAATTTATAACTGTGAATCAGATATTTTTCTCAAGAGAGTCCTTAAAACAATTTTTGTCGTAATTCTCACATTCTCCTTATACCTAACCTCCCTGGGGATCTTTTCCAAATACACTATTCCAACTTCTGTCTTCCTTTTACTTTGTGGCACCATATTTTAAACAGGACATTACTTCATCAAATTCCCAATTTAAAGGGAAACTAAACAAAACTCAGAAGTAGAAATAGCACTACAGTAAAGTGAAATGAACAAATTGGTAGCAGATTCCTATGTAACGTTCCAGCCTATTTAGGCAGCAGAGAAAGTTGTGGGGAGAAGGTGGTTTTGCTTTCTGCTTTATAAGAAATTCAAAAATAACTCTTGAAAAGTATCTTTTTGATGAAAAGGTTAAGATGGCTCTTTGACTGTTGAGTAACAGTCTCTATTACACACACATGATGCTTTTTGTAGTTAAGCATGAAAAATTAGCAAAATACTCAGTACTTCATTTCTAACTCTTTCGGTCACTAGACATAACAGGCATGTAAAACCGCAGGAAAGCTTTTTCAAAGCACTCTTGCTGTTCTATTATCATACGAGACAAAAAAGGAGCTGTGGGTAAGTATTAGGAGGTCTGCCACAGAATGTGTTAGATAATCGAACATTTACATCTTCACTTGAAAATACCAAGCAGTTGGTGTTCATCTGTCTAAACAAAATTATTTCCCTCAATAAAGCAGGTCTGCAGTGCAAAGCCGTTTGTAAGTTGTGACAAAGGAGGGTGCTCTGTGTTTGCAAAACAGAATGAGACTCTGAATTAACAAAACACACAAGTGGAGCCACACATGGGGTTAGCTATGGGGTTACCATAAACCTGATGATGTGCAGAGGAAACCTGGATTAGTAAAACATTACCACAGTCAGCAAATTGCACTGGTATGATTTAGTAGCAGCTAACACAGCTCTGAGATGGGAGGCAGTATAGTCCAGAGAATAATACCACTGAAAAAACAAAAATGTCACAAGAACAGATCTTTAACTTCTGGCTTCAGCAGTCACTCACTATCTGACATCCAACCAATCATGTCCCTGCTCTCTACTTCAATTTCCTTAACATTGATCAGAGCCTTATGAGGAGCGGCTGAGGGAGCTGGGTCTCTTTAGTTTGCAGAAGAGGAGACTGAGGGGAGACCTCATTCATGTTTATAAATATTTAAAGGGTGAGTGTCACGAGGATGGAGCCAGGCTCTTCTCGGTGACAAACAATGATAGGACAAGGGGTAATGGGCACAAGCTGGAACACAGGAGGTTCCACTTAAATTTGAGAAGAAACTTCTTCTCAGTGAGGGTGACAGAGCACTGGAACAGGCTGCCCAGAGAGGTTGTGGAGTCTCCTTCTCTGGAGACATTCAAAACCCGCCTGGACGCCTTCCTGTGCAACCTCATCTAGGTGTTCCTGCTCCGGCAGGGGGATTGGACTAGATGATCTTTTGAGGTCCCTTCCAATCCCTAACGTTCTGTGATTCTGTGATTTACTCCAAAAAACATGTTAAAACTGACAGGTAAAAAATTGTGGGCAATGCAAATCAGAACATCATTATTACAAAGCACATTAGAAAAGCATGTCTTAACATATGATTAGACTTTCCAAAAGCTTTTTTACAAACACACTGGTTGCTAAAGACATCTCCAGGCCACTGCCTCTTGGCTGCTTAACTACTGCCTCACCTGCATCAGTTCAGAACTCTTCTGCCTCTTCCCATAAAGGTGAGGATGAAAAAATTAGAGGAAAGAGGAGTTATATGCTTTATTTCATAGCATCTTACCACTTGTAAGATACACCTCACAAGCTGAAGATTGCAGTCCTAGACTCATTCTCCTGACAGATGCAGGCTTGAAGGGTTTGATGCTCCCTCAAGCTGCTACTGCTGATGTAGGTATTGCTGACTGCCTCCACTGTTCCAAATAAGAGCCAGGGATTCGACGAAAGTTCACTCAACAACCCCATGTTTCTAGCAACCAAGCAGTATGCAATTGCTTGATTATTCTTGGACAGTCTCAAAGTTCAACTAGATGTAAGAAGAAGGTCTATCCCCCCTTAGCTATGCTCATCAACCCAATGCCATGTGTGATCATCATCCATACTAAATCTATGCCTTGGCCCAAGTTCCCTCTTTCCTACCACTCACACTTTTCCTTCTCCATCTAGACTCTCCTCTCCCCACCAACACACTCACTGTTATTAAAATCAGTCTTGGACCTTAACCTGAAAAATCGCTTTACAGTCTTTCATCCCAAGTATGTTTTCTGATGAGAAACTTATTTCTCATGTCTTCCATGGTAGTTTAGAAGAGCTAAAGAGTGAAGGACTACTGCTTAGCTAACGTGTAAGTGTGAAACAAGAACTACTCTACACCATCAATACCCCAAAAATCCATAAAACAGACAAACACAATAGACAGAGGAGGATGGCATAGGGTAGGAAGAGATGGGTGTGGACTTTTCTAAGAAAAGGTAAAGGATTAAACACCAAAAGTAGTGAAAAAGCTGTCACCACAGACAATTCGGACTTCACCATTTCCTGTTTCCAGTATGTGACTGGCTCCTCAAAAGAGGGAAATTTAGGGGAACATTTTTCTGCTTCAGAAAATTGAAATACATTATAGATATTTGAGTACACAGATTGTAAACTAACTTTAAAAATCCTAGTGAGACAGCTCTGAATAAATGGTTGGACTTTATAATCTTAAACGTCTTTTCCAATCAAAACCATTTTATGATTCTATGATTCTATAAATGGTATAAGGCTACATGTAAGTTTAAAGATTACACATGGTTTCAGGATACCATGTCACCAACTAGTAAGGGACAGCACAATAGCATTCTAATATATCCGATCACAGGAATTTTCTTTTTTTCTGAAGGTCATCTAGTCCAAGGTCCACCTCAAAAGCAGGACTAAGCCCAACCCTAGACTAGTTGAATCATCATTCTGTCTTTTTCTTTGAATAATGGCTGTACACTGTCTGAACATGAAGATGCAACCCCTGTGTACCATTCACAGCATAAACCATGACAGTATCTGCTTGGGAGAAAAGAGGTGAGCTGCAGGCATATTTCCTTCTGAATATGTGAAACATCTAATATTTAAGAGTTATAATGAACTACAGATCTGGGATCACACACCTGTG
This sequence comes from Mesitornis unicolor, assembly GCF_000695765.1. Taxonomy (NCBI): domain Eukaryota; kingdom Metazoa; phylum Chordata; class Aves; order Mesitornithiformes; family Mesitornithidae; genus Mesitornis; species Mesitornis unicolor. The sequence continues at coordinate 34,638 of NW_010198639.1, read as the reverse complement.
GTTGTAGAGCACAAACTGTGTACATGTGTACAAATGTACTGAAACATACTATTTAGAGATCCATTAGAGAGAAGCATAATTCAGTAACATGCCTAATGTCATGCTTATCCAGCTCTGAAAGGTCTAAATATGCTTTTGTGTTTTGACTGAAAGTATCTACAGGTCTGTGTGTGTTGCCTCTTTTAAATGAAGGCACATGGAGAGAGGCATCCAATTGATGGCCTTAGCTGTATTTCCAAAGAAGAAACAAAAGCCTGACCTGTCTGTCATTTCAGATGTTTACCATCTGAGAACTATTGCTTTATGAACCATCTTTAACACAACTTTACCACCTTCTTTGAGTTCTGGAAATAAGCCTCCAGTTGCACTCTTCCTCACTGTGAAACTAAAACCTAACCGTGTTAGTCATCGATCAGTGTCTTTGATCTATGTTCGCAGTATGCCACTGCCTACTTTTTAATGCTCATCATTCAGTATTTTACCTTGTTATCAATATAGCTGCATCAACTGAAGACTTGTCTTCTCCCCAGCTTGTTGACATTTCTAAGTGTATATCATTCTTCTTGCTAAATTCTTCATGTTGCCACTTACAAAAGCTTTCCAGCATTTTTTCCCCATGATGTCCAATATACATATCTGCCTGGAAATAAAAACCAATTAATTTTATTAAAATTATGATTCTGTAACTAGAACTAAGAACATTTTTGACTGAGTTAGAAAAAGTATTCTCTTTTTTTATAGCATAACGTATTCATGACAGAATGACTTGAACTTCAGAAGAAGAGACCATTTTTTTCTCATGTTAAAGATAAGGGTGAAAACAGTGCACTGAGGGGTGTTCAGTGGATTGGATCACCTGAATTAGTCTCATTCATTTGCTGATTTTTTTCACTGTCCATAGTGAAGAAAAGATTAATGATGTGAAGATCCAGAATTTGAACACGAAATGAGACTTCTCCACCTGCTAAGAGGACACTGAAGGAATACTTTCTTATTCACTGGAAAAATTTATTTTAAAATGAGGAACATGGATAAGGGAATCTCTTTTTTTTATTAACTAACTAAGACATGGAAGATTTCCATAATATTTTGTAGAAATAAAAACAAGAAATCAAGTTGACATTGTCCTGAAATATGATACAAATCATAGGTTAATAGAAAGTCTCAACCAAGACAGCAGCTGACTTGTCTTTCATCAGAAAGAAAGAATGAACAGGATTTGAGATGATGCCTGAAAGGTGCAATGAAAGAATAGTGTTTTAGACACTTTTTGTTCATCTAGGGACTGGTTCTGGAACAGCACACCAGTTCTATTGTCCACTGGGTTTAAGGGAGATTATTTTTGTATTGAGCTATACACATGCATAAAAGTAGAGAACAAGCTGATTTTGTTAAGAACTACCTGATTTCCGCAAGGAAACTTTAGTTGATTCACTTCCAACTGCAAGAATAGAAAAACCTCAGTAGCTCATAAGCTCGGAGAAGCTTAATTTTTACTGGGGCTGCCCACCAATGTAAATTAATAAATAATGCACATGATCTAAAAGAGAAAAATTGCCAGGCATTAAAGTCAGTGAATATTGCAAGCCTTTGTGGAAAAACAAGTTAAGTAGCATTACCCTCTACAAGCTAAGACAAAGATAATATATACTTACTGGAGTCTCATGAAGGAGGACAAGCTTAGTCACCCGAAGATTTACTTGTAGACCAAGGCTCTTGTGCTGGAAAAGGTTAAAAACCTAAGACAAAAAACAGTAAAAAAACATATGTGCTTGTAGTGCACACAACACACTGTAGACTAAAAATAAGAAAACCCCAACAAACCTTAAATATTTCTTATATTCAACTGTGACTGCTTTAATTTTCCATAATTTGAACCGGACATTAAGCTAATGTATTGTGTTGGTCTTCTGAAGGGAAAACAGAGCTTAGGCAGTATTTATTCTGGGAGCACAAAACAGACCTTTTCCCCTCAAAGGCCATGCCCACTTTTTATAAACTGTAGCCTGTTTCTCCAAACAGTTACATGTGCATATCATACTACTCACATGAAAATTTCTATTTAGTTAAATCCAGTATCATGGCCCAAGTGGGCTGAGCCAGGACATGGCAATAAGTCTTCTAATTATTCAGAATAGTTAATGCTTTTATTTATTGTTCAGCTTATGCTTCTTCTTTAGAACAATTTTTCCTTGTAAATTGCAGATGCTAGTTTTCACTGCTTTATGCACCAAATGAGTGCACTACAGCTCAAGGTAGAGCTGGGCGGGGATGCAATTGCCTGAGTACATTACAGGCAACACCTCTGCCTTCTGAATAATATCATGGGCTTCTAACAAAAAAACCCCATCTTGTTCACCTCTCAATTTCTGGCTTCCTTGAAGACCAGATAGTATAAACAAGTCTGCAGTATCATGTTTTTATACTGCAAAATATATGGAGTACGTCTTGAGAGCTGCTGATGGTCATGTACTGACTGTATCTTACAGGTGCTCAGTCAGAATAATTAAAAGGAGCAATTAAATCAGCTCATAGTGCATGCATTCTTGGCAAAACACCAAAAATAATTTTAAATTTCCTACCATGTTTAAGATGGTTAGAATAAATCTTCTGGCAGCATCTGTTCCATGATACGAAACCATAGCTGGATCTGCCACCACAACAGTTTCAATATCGTACTCCTGAGACAACTTGTAAGAATATCGTTTTCCTCTCCCACTTTCTGATACTTTTTGATTCTTGGATTTTCTTTTATCTGTAAAATAAAAGACTGCTTGACAAACTCATCCTTCAAACTATCTTTACAGTAGTTTTAGCATTTTCTACCTGTGATAATGTGGATACTCTGATTATGTGGAATGTAATAGCTATGAACTGTAATACGTGCTTATTTAACACTGCCAATGTTAAGGCTCAGACTGAAGGCCTTCACTAAATATGAACATTAGTTCACATCAAGAAAACAGAAATGTTATCCAGCTGCTCAAAGAAAGTCAGTCAAATCCTTTGCATCCTTTCCCCTAACTTGTTTATAAAAAAGTACGTGCCTCCTAGGTTGGTTTGTGAGAGAAAGCTAAAGTCATGTCAGGTTTGATAGAAAAATAGTCTTACCGAGACTGCAGAATTGTTATGGTAAGCTAGAGGCTACTGCTCTTGTTAATTTTTTAAGTTTTCCCTCCAAAAACATGACAAAATTCCCGTTACTACTACAGTACATACAGAAAAAGAAAATCTAATTACACAGAAACAGTTCAAGCCAGAACATAGACAGATATGCATAGAGAAGTTAGCAATGTTATTTAAAATAATTTAATGTAAAACAAAATACAAAATAAAACTCCCTGTTGTTACAGCTAAATTCAGTTAGATTCCCTTGAGATGACATAAAACTTGTGGGACTGATCTCACTGAAGTCACTGAAATCAAGCGAAATTTTTTCCATCTTCCACAATGAAATACTGGACTCTCTGCTTACAACAAAAGTGATGCTTGAGATGACAATTATATATACATGTTCTGGAAACAATCAAATATTGAGAAATTTTGAGGAAATGTTTTGAAATTAGTCGGTCTCATCTCTAATAGGACAGTTCCTACAGTTCATTTTATACCACATGACCACTCTCCAAAAAATAAGTCACTCAACAAGAAAGCACAAAAAATATGCCTTAAAAGTCACTGAACTCACAAATTAACTTTGAAATAAAAGATACCAGTGGAAGAAGGATTCACAATTTACTGTAAATGTGTGTAATATAGATTTAATAAAATGCAGATACGTACTTTTTGATGTAAAATGTATAAAGTATCCATGCTTAAAAAAGGTTATCTTTTTCCATAGTCATTTGTTAAAGATTATATAGGAAATATATAATCCAGATATAGTTAATCCTGCTATATTTTAGAAGGGCTTACTGATTTCTGTACAACTGATGAAGTAAGACTTACTAACACTGATAAGCATACAAATTGACTAAAAGGAAAAAAAGCATATATTATCCAGAAATAAAGAATTGATGTTTGATTGCCTAGAAGTACAACCAACCTATGAATTCATAAGCTATCTAAAATTAATTTTAACCCTCTCATTTTGATCCTTCAGGCACTTGCTTAGTCTTATACGTACAGCTAGCCTCTAGCTTTATTTGTCTTTGCTAACTGTGGATCTACAGCCTAGTTTATAAAGCATTATGTGTGTTTTTGTAACTTTTGAGAATATTTTTAAAGCAACTTTAGTGTCAGGATTTGTGCCAAAAACTCCACACCCTATAAGCTATATAACTATGACTTAACATACAAGCATCTAATGCTGCAAGAGTAGGCTAGAGATCTAAGTTTAAATAGTAAACACATTTGGGTTAAAAAAGATCTCTCATGAGCCATCTGGTCAATTCGCCTTCTCCCGAGGACCAATGATTGATTCCAGTGAAGTTTCCAGCAACACAGTTTATTCATTGTTCGTTTCTTTGCAAAAAAAAAAAAAAAAAAAAAATCTTTGAAAAAAAAAAAAAAAAAAAAAAGCAGCTAGTGGTTGAAAACTTTAAGTTTAATATTAGCGTGGCTGTTCAGAGAAGTCCACTGACACACCTCTCTAAAAGTTTTAGCTAGCACTGCAATTTTATTGAGAATTGACAGTAAGCAGCCCTCAATAAAACGCAAAATTATGCTAAACACTAAGGTCACTGCAGTTCCATAAACTGTTGAAACCTATGTCTTTCAGGATTGTTATGGGTGAGAAGACTGCACAGCCCTGTAAACAAGCTGGCTGCAATGGGCAGTGCCAATCATTTCCCTCAGATATCTGCCAGGTTAACAAACCAAAGGACAATTTGTTCTTGGCTAGCCAACCTTTTTCAAATTGCTGGAAGAATTCCCCACCACATGAGATCACATTTATCTGAAAATTTTAGCTCTTCCCTAAGACCTCTGAATAAATGGAATTAGTAATTTTGGTAGCAGTGGTATTCAAACAACTGCCATGATTACTGCCAGGTAGTAGGTAAAACAGGCTCTAGGCAAAAACACTTGTTTCTTTACATACATACTCATAAAAAAAACAAAAAATTACAAAGAATTGCTCATTATTGAAAGTACAGTACAAAAGAGAATAACTCTTGCAAAACAACCCCATATCTACATCAATAATTTCTGTGCTTACAATATAAAAGTCAGGTTAACTGAAAAAACTGCTTCTTGGGATTAAATATGAATCAGTTAATATTAAAAAAATTACAAATTACATTGGCAAAATTTAAAAAAATGCTACAGGAGGGTTCTGCACAATAGGACTTCTAGTTTTTTGTACAACTATAGAAAATATGAAGAATCTGTATCAATTTATTACTTGAACGTGGTTAACTGAAAGGAAAGCTAGAAATACTCCAGTATTCCAGCAAGAAGGCTATAAATACTGCAGCCAATATATTTCACATTCAATAGGCAATTAAGAGAAAATAATAAGTGTTAAGAAAACAATAAAAATCCCCCCTCCTGAAGAAAAAACCCCAAAACCCCCAAGAACTAAAAGAGCTGAAAATCCAGCTACTATAACCACAGGTTGAATAAAGCATGTGAGCCAACATTAAGAACAGGCTATGACTGCAGGACTCCTGGACACTTACAAGTCCTCAGGCACAGGAACATTCACTGAGTACATCCACACGAGGCCCAGATCACAGACTAATCACCATCACTTCCCAGGCACTCTTTTCCCAGGGAAAAGAAAATGGGTACCCTAGCCATATGGAAATTGCAGCATTCTGGCTAGACAGGGAATATTCAGGAGCTTAGGAAGTCACGAGCTGCACCTTCACTATAGTTTGGATAGGGATTTAAATGTTTTAATGCCGATTCACAGCTTGTTTCTAACCCAAGGACTGGAAGCCAATATGTCAAGCAGCACCAGTGTCCATGTAGTGCAATCTCATAGATCTAGACCTATGACCAAGACTGTTTATGCATTTTATTTCATGAGTATCACACGGAAACAGGCTGCAGAGCAAGAACCAATACAGGTGTCTCAGCTGACTGCCCAGTCTACATCTCATCAAGTCAAACTTCTGTTTTGGATCCAGTGAAACTAGCAGCCTTTTTTCTGCAAAATGGCATCACTCTAAGAAAAGAGGCATAATCTGCTCATAGCTCAAAACAGTGTATTTTTTATCACCAGGACAAAGAAGAAAAGAGGAGGCTTACAGTCTCCCAAATACAGAAGAAATTCAAAATTCAGATCTACTGTATGCTGGATAAAAGCTCTCACTCACTAGTTTGCGTGGTTCACTGCACAAACTACTTCAGTCTCAAACAAGTGCTTCAGATTAGATAGAAGAAAAAGAGCTTAATTTTCCAATGTGGTCCTTTGCTCTAAGAGCAACTGCTTCTCCCACGTTTTCTCTGTAACACACTTATTAACTGATTGCTTTCTAAGGTTACATGGGCCATGTGCTAAAGAAAGGTATGGAGTGTGACTTTTGTGTATGTGCAACTGGCTCACATATGTAAATAAATCACACGCACATTCAACAAAAGGATATACATGTACATTCTCACAGATGCAGGAAGCACCAGCTTCTGTTGGTATCACCAGCTTCTGTTGGTATGATTCTCTCCCTCCCCTAATTAATAAGAAAAATCCATCACATTCACAAAAACAAGTTCTTTGTTCTCTCCAAACAAGTCTGGCTGTGCAGCATCTTTCAATCCAGCCCACAACAGCAACAGACAACAAACAATACCTTCTTTGATTGCCTCATATAGTTCTGCATGAAAAGCTATTATTTCCAGTAGTGATCCTTCAACACCTCCAGCACAGACATTCATTCATTTTAGTAATTACAGTTCATCACTGGCAGTACACATTTGCTTGATAGGTAGCCAGTCTCTGAGATCAATTTGGCTCAAAATCAGAAGCGTAAATACCTGTCCCAGTATACTTATTCTGACACACAAGTCCTGCAGAAGCAAGAGATTCTACTGTAAAATAGTTTCATATTGCTGAGATTTTGCCACATTGCCGAGATAATAGTTTCTCTGTGACAGACAGCTACAACTCAACCAAAGGCAGCTGAGGATAACCCAAGAGTATCAGAGTCCCATATATTAATCTCTTTTATCTTTGCTTCATTGATCTACCTAGTTTAGGATTTGACTTTAAATTCTCAAATATTGCTGAAAAGGTTTATTTCTGTTGTATCAAACCTTTTAGACTGTGCCTGTATCATAAAAGTTCTGGTGATGTTAGCTAAATGCATGTCACACCAGCAAATTTCTCCTAGCATAGACAGAGCTTTTATGCATGTAACTTATGACAGCTCCACTTAGTAAAATAACCTCTAACAGCAGAGTGAGGGACAGGTCTTGATACTACAACAGCTTCAGTTAGAAACTGCAGATATTTATATCCCCCTGATAATAAGGTGAAGCCAGATGCTAATCAGCTATGCACAGCTTGAGCTATTTTGAAATTTCAGGCTGGTAGTAGAGATAATGAAACTTCTTTCAAGCAAATATTGGAATTTCTGTTGACAGACTATTTGCACCAAGACAGAGCCTTGGGCATAAGATTATTAGAACAGAATAAACTGACTTTCCCATTTTAGAGTGTAAGAGAAAGTGAAAGGATGACTGATAATGAACATGACAGAACAATAATGTCTTTTGCATCTTTACTCATTTTCATACACATCATGGTTTCCTATCTACCAGATGACCCTCTTCCCTTTCCCAGAGCACACATCAGACATACTTCTCTTTTACTCTCTTTTTCTCACTTCCAAACGCATGCAGGCATGCATGGTCTAACTCATCTATCACTACTAAGGAAGAATATCCAGCTTTACTTTAGGTGAACAACTTCTGCTTTTAGATAAGCAGTGGCAATGTAACACAATACCCATAAGAGAAATACAGAGCCTCCTGGAGGAAGTTACATGTCATCTGCTTAGACCCTCTTAATACCTACAAAAAGAGCCTTACTTTGTCAATTCATCTTTGATTTCAACCTGTGAATGGATGCCTAGTTATAAAAGTAATACTTCCAAAATGGAAAAAAACATGCTTTATATGGTTCTGTAACCATACAGAATGGACAGAGCGGTATAAATGTTCAGGAAGAACCACACAGGCACAAAAAAGCTCAGGCTAGAGGGCAAGTGTCAAAGCAAGATCGGCTCCCTTAGAGCCACGTTTTGTAAATGTCTGAGGATGTGCACTCCACAGCCTCTTTAGGCAACCTCTTTCAGTGCTAAGCATTCTTGCTGAGATTTTTTTCCCTATGCCCAATTGAAATTTCCTGGGGTGCAAGTTACAACTGTTGTTTTTCATTCTTTCGTAACATAGCTCTAAGGAAAGTCTGGCTTCATCTTCTGTGTGCAGCCCCTTAGGCAGTCGGAAGACTGCAGCTGCATCTTTCCTTTACCTTTCTTTACCTATTTAACATAACCCAGTTCCTTTCGCCTTACCC
>NW_010198639.1:0-26146 GCF_000695765.1 Mesitornis unicolor | reverse complement strand
TCGCCTTACCCCAAATGTCATAAAACCCACCCCCCCCGCCACATCACTGCATCTCTGCTATTTCTTTCCACTTTGTCAGTATCTCATCTATATCAGGTTAGGAGACTTTAAAAAAAGCTTAGAAAAGTACCCATTCTGGTTTATTTCCCAGGAAAAATAATTTGGCACGACGACACTAAAAACACCCTTGGCTTACATTGAGGTCTAATGACTAAGATGTCCTCCAATATTAGAAGAAGAAGAGGTGATGATGAAGCAGGAACAACAGAATGTCGTCTTACACAAAAGCCACTTTTCCCCTCTTCATTGAAAACTACTAGGTTATCACTATGTGCCAAATTTTTGTTGAAACCCTTCAATGCAACAACTTCTTCTACCTGCCATTGAGGAAGATGCATTAGGATTGCTTCATATAGTTCTTCTAGGTGTCAGTCACAGAACAAGTAGATAGTTATAAAAATAATTTCAATTCCGTTTCAGACCCATTTGGATGTTCAAGAGTTAGACCGAAACTGGGGTGAACTACACTAACATTTTAAAATGGAAAATTAAGTGCAAGCACGGCATGTAGTAAGTAATTAAACAACTGCAAAGACAGAGAGGGACAAGAAATAGGTTTTAATTATAAGGTTGAAGTAAAAAAATTACTTGATGATTACTACTTTCAAATATAATTGGACATTAAGAAGCAGTGTCTGTTCCATAATGGACAGTTCTCTCTTCCGACAAGTGAAACGGCAGCCTGAGCATGCCACCTCAAAGTCCTCCATAAGTTACTGATACAGGAATAATCAGATATGCTTTTGCTGGAGGTTGCTTTTAATTACTGTCTACATACGTTAAAAACATGCCTGATACATTAGATCTTTTCAGTGAGATTTGTATATTACCTGTTAAAACACCACAGTACTGATACTGAGAAGCTGGCTTTTCAGTAATTTTCTCCTCTACGGACCTTTTTCGTCTGTACACCCTGTGTGCGTGACCTGTCACAGCCAATGTGCGATTGAGTGGCTCAATAAATATGAAGTCCTCATTAATCTGTATAAACCCCATCTGCAAAGGAAAACAAAAGGAACATATAAGATAAGAATTCAGAAAATACGAAATTCTGCACAGTCTTGCAGGAGAAAAAACCTCTGCAAAGCTCCATTTAGGGAAACCTTTTGTTTAACCTTACCAGCAAGGTGACTACCTTTGTATTTTACAAGCTTTTCTACTTAGGTGAACTAGAATAAATTCCATTTATTTCAACTAAATCTGTGTGGGTGGGTGGCTACATGCCAGTAGCAGATGCACGGTAAAAGATCTGGAATGTTAAAAGTTTGCTTTGAGAGACCCATGGCATCATTTAAATATGTACAGCATATACAGAAAAGTCTATACACTAGTTTCATGACTCAGTGTATTGTCACATTTGTAGATAACTACATGTAATGAAATAACAGGAATAATTTAGGGCATAAGAATACAACTTGAACAGCTATGAAGCTGGAAAAGACATTTTGTGACACTCCTTTTACAATTTTTCAAATTTAAAGAAAAAAATATAAAGTATTAAAAAGGCTGCAATCCCTCCTTGGTTGCCAGCAGCTAAAACAGTAAAACATTATAATACAGCCATTTAGTTGCTTAGCCCGCACTCCCTCCCATCCAACATATTTAAACACAAACATACATAAAAAGCTAACACACCAGATTCATATCTAATATTACAAGAGTGTGTCAAAACTCAAAAATACCCCAACTATAAAACATATTAGTGTAAATACCATACAAATCTAATTCAGCTCAAATTGTCAAACTGCCAGCACACACAAACTCCTATCAGGATTAAAGCTGGAGACAGTAAGGTTTTGTGGGTTGTTTTGTTTCTCCTTGAAAATGTCATCAGCAAGACTGACAGTTAACTTTCACACTCTCTAAACTTAAAAACCTATTAAACACATTTGCTCCAGAAAGAAAACAATGTGGTACATATGGCTAAGAGAAGCAAAGAACTGGTCTCTATGTTTCCATGTAGTATGAATGGACAGAAATAGAAAAGAATTTTGTTTCTTCTGGAATTATGTAGATGCCATTATCACTTTGTATATCCTGTCTGATACATGGGTAAATCATCAAAAGGAAATTCTGATCCAAGCAAGAAAACAAAATTAAATTTTAGAGGTGGTACAAAATACAATTTCCTTCAAACAAAAATGAGCATTACTTTAAAAAGAAAATAACCCAACACAACCTCTCTGCACAATCATAACAAATAAATGTAGATACATGTATTTAGTTCTTCATTCAGCTACACTAGCTGCAGAATGCTGAACAGATGTTGAAAGGTCTTAACAGTAGATCGGTTAAACTCTTAAGAGACCTTAAACTCTTAAGAGTAGATCGGTTTGTCTGGCTGTTTTCTTTTTGCACTTACTTTTTAGGTCAGTTTATCTTCATCATGAGCTTTCAATGTTACACATTCAGAAGAATAGCTACTTATATATTGTTAGGTACTTTCCGCACACCTGCTAGATACCACTTCTATGTATCTTGAATAATGTTACCTTTACGTAACAAATGAATTTTTTTAATACAAACTATAAATGATGTTAAATGAGATTTTATTTAAAAACATAGTTCTTAAATACTAGTAAAATGCCCAAACATTTTCATTCTATCTTTATGCCTACTACTGAACTTCACTCAGGTATAGATTTTATGGGTTTTTTAAAATCATTATTTAGTCTATGAAGGATCCTGGTAAACTCTGGATAAGGAACAGGAATAGCAGCTCATCAGGTGGTGCTGCAGGTTTCTCCTGTCCTCATATGAAAAACAAGGCCTTAGTCTACCTTGAAAAATGACTCAATCATAGCACATTTGCCATATATCTTCCATCTTCATTCTCTTTACTGTAAAATGAAACCAGGGCTTTAAGCTGCTGTTGTTCTGATTACAAACTAGGCATACTGAGAAATTGTGCTAGGACCACTGATATTTAATTTCTTTCAGCTCCTTGAATAAACTGAACGTTAATCCACTGGTAGAAAACTCTGAAAATTATTACCAGCCTCCTGTGTCAGAAGTTAAAGAACCGAACACTGATGCAATATTATTGAATAAACCTCAGTTATATATATTCAGATGGATAATTTTCTGACACATCTGAATAACCAAATTATCTCTGTGATAATTTTGACTGGTTTTGAAAAAAAAGATGTCTATTTCTCCATCTCTTGGTCGAATTCACAGGTAGAAAAGGAAAGATGAAGCCATATCCTTGTCAACCATGCCTTTATTTTTTCATAATCATTAGAAATGGAATTAAGAAGATCTTCTACCATAAAACTAAACACAGAAAGCAGAGAATATCTAAGCCATACACTAAAGCACCACAGTTTAAATGTGTTTTCAGATATTGGATGCCAGGGCCAAATACAGGCTTCAAACAGTTCAAATCACAAAATCTCCATGTCATCAAAATGCACAGCAAAATTAAGATTCTAAAAAAAGTAAAAAAAAAAATTGCATCTGGGGTAGAACTGCGAGTTCGGAGGAACTGATCCATCTCCTACCAGTTTAATATGAAAAGCTACCACTGTTCACAGCTGCAACTGCAAAGGCTAACAGGATGGTGGACTTACCCCATGCAAAGGTGATCTAACATGCAGTTCTTCCCCCCAGTAGGTCTACTGTCTCTAATAAACTTATGTTACCACAAGAAGTTATAGAAACATAAAATTGAAGTAAATTTGTGAAGATTACCTATGCATATGGTTACCAGATACTGGGTGGAAGCCAGGAAATGTTAAGATTGGCAAAGGTTTCTTTAAACTCTTATATACTCTTCCTTGCATACCAGTTCAGAGTGGCAGCTTGTTATCATTCAAAGTTGAAACAATGTAGATTTTGAAAATAATGTTTCTTGCAGAATTTATACAAATAAGGCAGAAAATGAATGTAAGAAAAATGAATATGCTTTCCTAAGAACAGGAATTGAGAAGTAAGGAAAGAAAAAAAATAAATTTTCTTTGCTATCATTACCACAAAAAATGTGATGATAGGAGAATATCTACAAGCATGTATTACAGTCAGAGATTAAGTCATTTCCATTTTAATAACCCAAAGAAGAGATGGGGCACAGATAATACTGTGTCAAAAATGAGACTTTACATACTGCAAGACAGTTATGAAATATCATTTTACCAATATGTTGTGTTGTTTTCATCGCAGAAATTCATTGAAATACAATAATAAATGCAGACATAACACAGACTTCAAAGAAATGTCAGAAAACTAAGGCATTTTTACTCTTTTAAACAAAGCAGTTTGCCAGCTCCAAAGGATGAGTCTCAGTGGTCTACAATTTGTAATTCATTGCTTATGTTGTTGCAGTTTCTAATCATGCAAGCTGACATGTCAAGGCAAAATATTTCATTCACTTAACAACTCATCACTGTGGTGGGTTGACCTTGGCCAGCTGCCAGATGCCCACCAAGCTGTTCTCCTACTCTATCTCCCCATCAGGACAGGAGGAAAAATAAGGGAGAAAATAAGATTTTTTAAAAAGCACATGTGTTGAGATAAGGACAGGGAGATCACTTAGCTATCACCATCATGGGCAAGTAAGACTTGATGTGCAGAAAATGAATTTAATTTATTGCCAGTTAAAATGGACTCGGAGGAAAACAACACCTTCCCCCTGCACCCCAAACGGCATAGGGCAGGTGGGGAATGGGACAGGTACGGTCAGCACAGGACAGTTTCTCTCTGCTGTTCTGTCATCCTCACACTTGACCCTTCCTCCCTCTCCCCTGAAGGCTGCAGTCCTTCAGGATAAGTTTGCTACAGCGTAAGTTCTCCATGGCCTGCTCTATCCTTCAGGGCCTGCCAACCTGCTCTGGTCTGGGGTCTGCACTGGAGAGGATCTCATGGAGGACCTGCAGTAGGGATATCTGCTCTGGTGCCTGGAGCAGCAACTTCTCCTCTACCCTTGGTGTCTGCAGGGATCCTTCTCTCACTTTTTTTCCTTACTCCTTTAACACTGCTGGGCAGCATTTAATGCTTTCCTTTTCCCAGGGGCACTGCTCTCTTGGCTGAGGTGCTCAGTTGCACCCTGCAGTGGGTCTGCTGGAGCGAACTGGAACTGGCTGTGGCTGGCACAAGTCTCTAGTGTCATCCCACAGAGGACACCTGTACAGAGCTACACACTTGTCCCCTTCTTGCAGGTTATTACTACCAGCTGCATGCTTGCATGGATAGAGGGGTATCTAATAATGGCGTGTTCCTCTAAACAGGCAGTAGATTCAAAATTACCTAATCGTCACCTAAAGTAAACTCCCACCGTCTTACACCTTCCTGATTTCTCACTACTCTTTTGTTTCTTAATCCATTCAATAGGCATCTTAAACTAGATTTCAGTAATAAATGGGCAGAGTTGCCATTTTATGACCCCAATAAAATTTTTCCCTGCAGTCTACTCTCCACTATCTTGTGAAGCAGATACAGTCAGTGTGCAAGGACAGGATGTATGAAACTGTATGTCTTCATGCTCCCACCATACTGTCCAAGGCAAGTAGCAAATACGTCATAGGAAAAATGCAACCCTATCAGATGTGGAAAATGTACATATAGTTTACTAAGTATACTACAACTATCAGCACCCAAGTACTAATGTCATCTGCAGTATAAAAATGAAAGTTTTTCTTCAATGTACAGTGCAAAAAACAATTTTTGTTTACTAGTTCAATACTTACTAGTTTTGAAACACATTTTGGTAATCTTAAGACTTTGTACTGTTTGTAAAATGTCCTAAAACTGAAGATGCATTCTTAACTAAAGAGGCAAACTCTTTAATTTGCATATCAGTATCCCACACTGAAGAAAGCTTTCCTATATGATTTTAGAAGTTCAGGTTAAATTTAGTATAATGATTATAACAATACTATCAGGACCTTACTTCAGCTGAAACACAACAAAAATAAAAACCTCCAGCTCATAGTAACACACATAATAAAGCAAGGTCAAACAACTTTTCTAACTACATTAGTAACACGGTTAGAACTTCATATGTTCTTGTTATTCAAACCCACTACAGCTTTCCATCTTTAAGTATCTTCATTGCTGAAGGCTGAAGAAACAATTCATACGTTCCAGCAACTTCTGTCTTCAATTAACTACATTTCCGGGCTTTGCACAGTATACACATTGTGCTTCTCCTAGAGGTTTTCTCTACCTGCTCTCTCCATTCTGCTGCACAGTCTTAGAAGTCATGGCTGTGAGACAGTTAGTATAATCTCTGTTGACTGGCTTTTAGCTGTGATGTAGCATTCAATCCAATCCTTTTTTTTAATGGTAGGACTATGCCCTAAGGAAGTACACATATATGCACGGCACCATACCTTATAGTCCTGATACAGGAAAAACATACATCTGTTATGCAGAAACTACTGAGTTAAAAGCATGCATTCAAGTACTGGCCCCAAATTTAAGATCTGTAGACACAATTTTTCCATGGCTTTTAAACTATTCCAAACTCCTCTGCTTCCAGTCTGGTTTAAGATACATTTCCCTGAATCTCCAGGAAAATCATTCTCTATAGAAAGCAGCTCTCATAATGTTTAATTGATGACTACTTTTATCAAAAGAAGCTCATGCTGCACATGCAAATACATTTCTTCATTTTTGTTAAGAAACAAAGTAGATAGTGAAGCATGCAAAAACTGAGATGGGTTTGCATATGCCGACACATGTCAAGAGATGCTGTTATTCACATAACCTTACTCAACTGAGCAATAATCTCTCAAGTTTACAGCAGAGAGTGAAGTGTAAGATGACCACAGAAAGGACACAAATCCAAAGGAATCTAATTTGTTGAAAAGAAAATTAAGAAGACCAAGGGATAAAGAAATTATAGACATCGGGTGCGCCCAGAGCATGTGTGATTGTTACCTCTCAAACTTCCATTTGCCCATTAATTCACTACTGGCCAAACTCTAAAATGTTTGGCATTTCCTCCAAAAGCCAAATTTCAAGTCTCCTAGCCAGAAAT
The DNA here is from genome assembly GCF_000695765.1 of Mesitornis unicolor. Classification (NCBI taxonomy): domain Eukaryota; kingdom Metazoa; phylum Chordata; class Aves; order Mesitornithiformes; family Mesitornithidae; genus Mesitornis; species Mesitornis unicolor. The sequence goes on along the minus strand of NW_010198639.1, from coordinate 19,107 downwards.
AAAAGATTTACTTTTTAGACTTAAGTCTTCCTCTATAAACACAACATTAGAAATTACTGCTGTATTTTGTACAAATGATGCTTAAATTGCTAATATTCCAATATTTGCTGTGACTTTTAAACTGTCTCCACAGTGCAGCATGATATCTAAACAAAGTACAGTCTACTTAAAAAGTGACCACAGTAATCATTGATTACCTTCACAATAAAAATATTTTAATAAGGCTGTGTGTCCAATAAATTATTTTGTATTACAAGTTTGAGATCTACCACAAGATGTTACCAGTTATTTCAGATGTCAGCTTTACTGAATATAAGTACCTAAAACAGGTTTCAGCATTTGTGCCTTTACTGTTTAGAGACCACATTTGATATATTTTCATTTCTCAAAAGATTTTTAAACGTAATGTGTTCAACATAAATACGTAAATTGCATCATTTTTTTCACAATCTCCCTTTCTCAGATCTTGACATCCTGTTTCTCAAGGAAATTTTCCATCTAGCAAAGTTGTTCTCACCCTGTTTTGCCAGGCTGGCTGATCACCTGCACCACTGATAAAATTGCCAATTGACAATAGTAAGTACGCAATCACATCTATTTTGAGTACATAGGAACAACTGGATTGAGGTAGAAGAATGGCCTCTCTCTCTGACTGTGCACAACAGATGACAAGAAAGAACACAAGAACAGAGCAAACATATTTTGTATGCTCACAGCCTACAGCAAATTCCAGTAGGGAACTTTATGTAGTAGTCTTACGGTATGCATAAGCTTTAACTGCTGTGGAAATAAACAATTCCTCCTCCTCCTCTCTCCTGCTCATTCATAAGTTAAAAAGCTAAAGAGTCATTTGTCATGGAGGAAGGATTCAAGTTCTAGAGTACAAAAAAGGCTGAGAAGATACAAAAGCAGAAGTACTTAGCTTTCCTTTTCCAAGCACAGTGAATGAGATGACCATTATATATCAAGAATATGCATCAAGACCATTAACAAAAATTATGCTAAGAAAAATATGGAAGACGATCTATTAAGATCCTAGTGTACTGAAGGGTGGACTGAGGGTTATTTAACTTTCCATGACTCATAGACTCCACATTCTTTGACATTTACTTTGAAAAGCATCCTTTTTTTCCACTTTTTAATGAGTAACATATAAACACTGTTCTTCTGATCCCTGCACTGCAAGTGATTACAGATATTGTTGGTAAAGTCCAGTGTTGTCCTTCGGCAGACCAGAGCTCAACGAATCCAAAAGATTTGAAACTCTGGAAATTATTCACTTTTGTCAAATATTTCCCAGTAATCTCACAATCCGTAAAAGGTTGACAGCCTCCTAAATATCACTTGAGAGCTGTGAAAATTGAACACACCTTGGAAACAAGGCAATTGAGGCAACATGATATATGGTCACAACTGTGAAACTGGTAGGATTGTGAAATACCTATTGATTTTTATTCAAGTTCGCAGACATTCACTAGGACCTCAAGAAAGGCTGCTTTGATAGAGCTACATTTTCCCCATTGAACTGAACATTAACTTGTATCTTGCAGTCCAATCTTTGCCTTATCTCACAAAGTCCCTTTGCACATTTCAGGTCTTCTGTGCCACTTCACAAAGGCCTTTCTTAACAACATGCATCACCACTAGACCTACTCAAAATAGAACCTCCACCCTTAAAACCTCCTACACTTTTACCAGCAATACTTCTTGCCTGCCTCCACTGTCAAAGTGTGCCTCTCCCCTTATGGCCAGCTGGACTGCCCATATTTGTTGTAGGTGATGTGAAGCACATGAAATAATTTATTTACATGAGACACTGCCATTCAGCCACTTGTTGGCATCTTGCCTCTATGCTAGGTAGAATTTCCTATTGCCTCAACTGCTATTATAAGACAACAGGTATTCAAGGTACATTTTAGTCTGGAGGATGTAAATTTCATCACCTGTAATTTTGTGAGACATTCTCTAAAATGGTAACATGTTAGCAATTGTGTAACTTTCTTTTTTAAAATACCTTAAGAATATTTATTAATAGTCAAACACATAATACATTTCATATTTATGAAACTCAACTGCAACACATGAACTATCATTAGATTTTAAAATCAATTCAGTATAGCCATACACTCTGAAGATTACCAGGGAACATTCAATAATACCATTTAAAGACGTATCATATTATATATATAGTGAATTGCATCAAGATACAAGTAGAATTAATTCCTCAACCCCTTTTTTTTTTTCACAAAAATGCTTTGGAAATCTTTTAATGCTACTTCAATTTTTCTCTATTCTTATTATATGAATAATGTTGTAGATTAATTATGCTTATATATGAATTATGCTTATAAATTAAAAGTTCCAACTCAAAGTTAAATCAGCTTCATTAGAAGCCATGTTTATTTTATGATATGGGCAGTCAAGTCATTACTTTAAAAAAAATCCAAGATAGCAAATACTGCAGCACTGCCAAAATAAAATTCCAACAGCAACTTTTGCTCAAACTGCCATTCTGTTTTTTTAGCTCTGCAACATGAATGCTACTCAAACAAAGAGTATTAGACATCACTCATGAAATTGTAGGTTTGCTTCGAAATTTCACTAGAATATTAAAAACAGATTCAGCTATACTCAACTTGCTAAATCAAACTCAATTTTCTCTTTATGTCATGTGCAGCATGCATTATTTCTTTGTTCTCACTGCATGGCCTTAATTCTCACTGCTTAAGTCCTGCACTATTGAAAAATTAATAAACGATAAGAAACAGTCTAGAACATAGAATGCAAAATGCCTTTGCATTTTAGATGTGTTAGAGCCACAGATCAAGTCCAGCCCTCTTATGCATTCAAGACTTCATAAAACAGAGCCTTTCTTACTCTTGTAACACAGATTTTTTTATCAGTCTAAGTTTCTTTTTAATATACTTCCTTGGTGTTACTGGTAATTAAAGTAGTTTCAAGAGAACTACTGCTCTATTATTTTACTATTCCTATTTGAAATGTTTTCCAGATTTTTCTCTTCTAGCAGCTGAAAATCTTTCACTTTTCTAACCTTAATTTATTCGTGGCCTTTATTTTAGATCCATCTGATCCTGGGTCTACACTGTTTTCCTCCTTGGCCAGCTTTCTAGGCTCTGTGATATTCACTCCAGTGCCTTCATAAAAGGTAATCATATTGTATCACAGTTTTTGCTCTGTGATGACAAACACACCGGCCTTTGACTGTTGCTTGATGAAATAGGCTTTACTAATATAACTAACCTTGTAGCTACAAGTTAATTCCTCTCCCTGAACATCAGCAAACAGAACTTCAAGTCATATTTCATCTACAATTTCACTGCAACTTTGTGAAATGAGAATAAAGTTTCTGCATTCGCACTAAATGCCCATCACCAGTCAGATGCATCTTTCACACACACATCATGCTTGATGGATCATAATGACCCTGTGATCAGCAAATATACAATCTTTTCTTCTTCCTGTCACTGCCAGATAAGTCATCAGCCTAAAAAGCAAATCTACAAATGTAGTATAAAAGTTGTAAGTCACATTAGAAGCCACTTGCACCAGCCTTTGTTCTGTTCTATTCTCCTGTGCCTCTCAGCTCTGATTTTACCACTAAATTAAAGTCAACTCCCCAGGTATTGCCTCCAATCTTACTTCCTGTAGATAAAATGCATCCAAGCTAGGTTCTTCATGACTATGAATGGCCAAAAGCTTTCCAGTAAAAGACCTTTTTTTCCTTCAAAAACACTGAATCATCAAAAAGGATATGTCCTTCATCATCTGAAACATTACCTTCTCTCCATATTAATATGAAGAAAAGTGAGACTGAAAACCAGGCAAAATTTACTGGAATCCTGTCTCTTAACCTGCAAGATAAATCTGTGAGAGTGGAACTTGAGAATTATCATATCAAGTTATATCAAAGGTACATCGTCCATTGAAACGCAGCCAGCTTCACAAGGAGAATGAAGTTTTTAAGAAGTGGGAAAGCACAGAACAGCAGTCAAACAAATAATAGGATCATTAGGGATAATAAAATTCTTAATAGTTGATATTTCAATTTATTATTTTAAGGTCATAGTTACATCTAACATTCTGTTTTTAGAAAAATACCTTATTTTGTCTCAGTCTTCTAGATCTAACTAGTTTTGTCTGCTAGCCTTTGATGCTACTTTCTTCTCCTGTACTGTTAGCCATACAACACGTTACTAGCTAGATACGGTGGTGAAAATTGTTTCTACTAAGTAATGTGTCAGCATGCTCATTACAGCATTATTTATAAGCTTTCATAGATTCTACTTTTTTAAAAAAAAACAAACCAACAAACTTTAAGAAAAGTTTACTGAAATTAAACATATGTTATTCTTTTCACAGATTTATTGCTTCAACAGCACATTGTAAACGGACTCCCCTGTACACTCTTTTTTTAGCAGCAGTTTCCTAGTATAGTTTAATTGTAGTTTGCTTTAGCCAAATTAGTTGTATCAAAACACTGGAAGAGGCTCAATGCTTTAAAATGAAGAACTCATCCCAAACCCTTTTAAGTCTTGCACTGAGAAGGCAAAGCATAATTTAAATACACATAAAAAATTTCAAAATCACTAGTGAACCATAACTCAAATTTCAAAATATTAAATGTTAAAAGGAGGTAAATATAGGACACTGGTGTTTGGTGAAACCCTATACTTCTTAAGATGACTCTTTGTGGAAAAACTACAGAAACTTTTATAAACAATCACTACCCTACACAGACCGTCCCATGAACTAGATTTGTGTATGCTGTTCTTTCTCTCCATGAAGACAAGTCTAAATCTGTTTCAGTTTGAGGCAACTGAAGCATCTTTAATAATTATTCTTTGAAAATTACTACCATTAGGAAATTCTAAGTGCTATTTTCAAATGCTTCAAACAGAATGTAAAAAATATGAATTACGAACTCCTAAAGCTAAATGTACCATTTCCATTGTACATAGTCTGTTTTCTAAAAAATAGATGACAACCAAACCAACTATGTCTAACTGCAGATAACTTATTCCAAATGTCTCACATGAATTTAATTCTACTATCTAATAATTTGCACTATAGATACTAGAAACTGTCAGATAATTTAAAATTTTGCAGGTTGAAGAGGTGTGACTGGACAAAGAATTGTATCTATGAGCCAGATAAAAACATAAAGAACAGGGATAGCCAACAAGAGCCGCAGAATCTTTATTGAGGGCATAGAATAATGGAAATGTGGGTCTCATGGAGATACTAATTCACATGACCTCATTTGAGTGCCATCCAACCTACACATATGTATAAATATAAATTAAATATATAAATACATATTTTTATATATTTTTGAATAGTTATCAGCAAGAACCTCCTGATATGCAGCAAGGATAAATGCCAAGTCCAGACCCTGGGACAGATTCACCCCCTACACTGGTACTGACTTCCCATTCTGTGAGTGAATGGACGGATGGATAGATGGCAAGCAGATCTGCTAAACTGGACCAGGTGGTTCTTGTGGTCAGAGGGTGGAGTATGGAATACAACAAAGGATTTATGCAAATAAAGAGAAAGAGCCTAACAAAAAACTTACATGATCCTACTGAAATGTAACACACACTCAGAAAGTTTACTCAAGTTTACTATCTTTGTCCAAGGTATTAAAAAATCAATGGTGCTGCAATCCTGCATGAATAATAGAACATTTCTGTATACACCATTTCTAAAAGATATAACAGCTCGTTCAGTACTCCCTCATCTTAGGCTGAATAATCCCTACAACTCTGTTCTGCTGGAATTTGTTTTGGTTTTTTTCTGGTAATAACAGCTGACCTATGTTACATCAACATCATCAGCTCTCACAGAGGGGACATATATTTGGCTGTGATGTTGTACTGACTTGATACTGCCTTGATCTCTAAATGCTAGTTCAATTTTATTATTAACTTTGTCTTTAAGTTTTGAATTTTAGTATTGTTGTGTCACTGACTTGCACTACAAATCTGGCCAAGGTATTTATGCTCTTCTATTCTTAACTAGCACTTAGTCTGGGCAGTGTACATGTATATGATGAGTACTAATAATCTGAGACATTCAAAACTAGTGACTGTACTTAAAAATTTTGACATAAACCACAATTTAAAGCCTAGCTTTCAATTCCAACATCTACAGAACAAATAATTGCAGTTGCATGCAAACATACATACATGAAAAATATTTGACAGAAACATAAGTACTCTAAATGTCTCTTCTTTTACCAAATTACACAGCTAAAATTACTGTTTAAGTAAACGTAATTTTTTACTAAATTGCAGCTACCGTATTCTAAATACACATTTTCCACAGCCTGTTAAATCCATCAAGTGTTTAGGATCTACCTTCTTTAAATGGCTGGAGCACCTCTCCTACGAAGACAGGCTGAGAGAGCTGGGGTTGTTCAGTCTGGAGAAGAGAAGGCTCTGGGGGGACCTTCCAATACCTGAAAGGTGCCTATAATAAAGCTGGGGAAGAACTGTTCACTGGGCCATGCAGCAATAGGACAAGGGGTAATGGTTTTAAACTAGAAAAGGTTAGATTTAGGTTGGATATTAGGAAAAAGTTCTTCAATATCAGGGTTATAGATCACTGCAACAGGTTGCCCAGAGAGGTGGTGGAGGCCCCATCCCTGGAGATATTCAAGGTCAGACTTGATGAGGCTCTGAGCAACCTGATCTAGTAACACTGTCCCTGCTTACTGCAGGAGGGTTGGACTAGATGGGCTTTAAAGGTCCTTTCCAACCCAATACATTCTATGATTCTAAATAAAGGGGAAAAAACAAGAGGGAAGAAATAGTGAGACTGAGAGCGCGAGCCTGTGCAATGATAGAGATGATCTGGACTTCTGAGTCTGCAGTACATCAAATTCTGTTTTCTTTCACATACAGAGTTTCATGTTCCCTCAAGAAAAGTACTCCACAGATGTATCTTTAATATCATAAATTCAAAATTATCAACACCTAAAGATTTATACCTAGAAACTACAAACTAAGAAATGCAGACTTACCACAGGCATGTTCTTATTTCTTTTCCTTATGCAGCACTCTGGAAGTTTATGAGATACAGAAAACCTACTACTTCTAGCAGAGGTGACTTTATTTTACACATTTTTAAAATCAAATTAGCATTTCTGACTCAAGTGCTACAAGCTATTGTTGAAATGAGAAGCCAAATTTTATATTATGTATGTGACAATCAACTAAAAACCTATTTTCAAAACACACTGGGCTAAAGATACATTGAATAAAAATGATGTTTAAACTAACTTAAAAAGTGTGCATTTGTTCCAGGTAACTGTGCAAGGATTGATTAATATCACAAATAGAGACAGCTATTGGCAAGCTAAACTTGATCAGTAGCTATTAAATGCAGAATATCCACACCTACACACAAGGCACACCCTGCAATCCTTAGGAAAACAAATGTGACACTGTCAACCTTCGATGCCTAAACCAATACAGATTTTATGGCAACCATTACTATGTCACAAAAGAAAACAAACTATTCTGTCAACCCACTACATTATTAATTACTGGTCTCACTCTGATAATTTCTCCCTTCAAAGAGTAGCTCCTGTTCTTTTACCTCAAAATTTTGAGCTGATCAGTAAATCTAGTTAGATTCTGGAATTATTCTTACCTCTCATTTTGCTTCTATTACAGAAGAAACAAAAGCTCTGAGTAAGGGCTAGAAAGCTTTAAAGGTTCTCTGTTTATTTCAATGACACAAGCTAATTTAATAAAATAGGTATCTTTTGCTCAGAAACCTTGCCTTACATTAAGTATTTATTATTTTTTAGGAATAATGACACTAAAGACCACCTTGTGTCTCTTTCAAAACCAGTGTGTTTATGTCAAATGCAACCAAGCCCTGATACTATGGTAAGAGGGTAACCACATTACAGTTAAGATCAGAAGAGACTTTCTCAATTTTAGAACGTTAAAAAGGAAGACAAATGAGGTTCTTGTTATGGAAAAATCATTTCATGGATGCAGTCCTCAAAACTCTCAATATGCTCTGGTCAGTATATGCTCAATAAAGCAAGATACAGTGTTCTATTTTCTCTGGCTAAAGCTGAAGCAGTTCCAGATCTGATTTCATATCAATTTAGATCAATAGTGTGATAATACATATGAAGTTATGTTATATAACCCAGATTCTGATTTTATGCTGTGTAGAAAAAGTCATCTCTGTATCTTATGTTACAAAATAAATTTGTTTAAAAAATAATAATTAATAAATTGAGCTAGAATGAGTAATAGAAGGCAACAACAGTGCAAAAGTAATGAATTGGCCATGCAGCTCATTCCTCTTCACTTGCAGGAAGAAATGCTATTAATCAGAAATCAATTTAATTAAAATGGAATTTATTATTCTACTAAGAAAACAAGCAAACTTTCTGTACTCGCAGCTCTAAATGGTCAACCATAATCAGAACTTTTTATTTACTTTTTTTTTAAAGAAGCTCTTTCTGTGGTCTCCCAACATTTTGGCCTTCAGATTTCATATTCTGATCTGTGTGATATTCTGATTTATGTGAGCTAAATAATTACTTTTTTATGAGTTCTCATTTTCGTATGGGCCTATGTTTCAAGAAGCAGGAAGACACAGTAACTCAAAGCATCATGCCTTCAGTTTGGTTCATCAAAAACACAACAATCAGAGTTGACTGTGATTCAAGCACAATTTCCAAATGAACTAAAGGAAGTCATTACCATTACAAGAGGATGCATTAAACAACCACCAAGGCTGTTAAACCAAAGGGAAAATTTCAAAGATACCAAATGCCTGAGTCATATAGACAAAGATGTTAATTTTGTCCACCACACAATCATACATTAAACACACGTTTTATGTGGTTGCATGACTTCAACTCCATTGTTGGTGCATGCATCAACAGACTAATGAATAAAGATGCTTCTTGTCTGTTGTCTGAATGTTCTAGAAAGCATTATTTTCCTTCAAAAAGTATGCAGGAGCAACATGATCAACCAAACACAGATGACTAACACAGACCAATAAACTAAACTACAGTCAAGCTGAAAATAAGATAAAATTATACTTGAACAAGCATGATACACCCCTTTATTTCCATAATTGAAAGTGGAACTGGCTTAAAAATCCATTTTTAAAACAGCCACCTAACCTGTAAATTATGTCTATCACATTGTCATAACTGAGTGATGCATGATGCTAACAATCATTTGGTTTTGCTCATCAAGTACATGCTTTATTACAGGGAACAGCACCATTGATTTACTATTTAAAAAGAACAAAAAAATCACAACTTTAGCCATATCCTCTTTCCAGAATAAATACAAAAGCTTCTGTAAAGTAAGCCATATTTTATAAAACTTTATTCCATAAAATGTCAGTTAAAAATTCTTTACAATAAACTAGTTTACTGTTATCCCAGATCATTTATTATACGGCAACATTTCAGTAATTATTAATATTGTACAAGAAAGTCCCTTTGCATAGTTAAACATGAGTAGTCCTAGAAATTATCCTTCTAATTAAAAGACTCAATGCTTGTAAAGATATATGTTTCTTTAGAGCATTTTGGTGCAATATGAGTAACTTCAGTACTTCTTGTGGTAAGAAGTAACTTAAAACTACGCTTTTGGAGTATGAGTCAAACTGCTGCACCTTTAGCTAATGAAACTGCATTAACCTCATTAACCCACAACTATATCCCAGAAAAAGAGGCATTCAGCTTTTTTTTTTTTTCACTTATTGTGTCCCTTTTTTTTTTCCTGTCTCCCATCTTCAGATGAAAAGCAAAGTACTTCATGAAAGAAGATCTGAAGCAGTTACACCTGGGTTTTCAAGGTTCTAATCTGATTGCTAGGCTAAATAGTGTACTCATTGACAAAAAGAGCGCTGAGAAGTTTTAGCACATCTGAAGCACAGGTTAACATTTTATATTAAAAATGGCATTACTATAATGGTTGTAGCCATTACTTGGGCACTTCTCCCAGCCAGCATCTCCTTAAACTCAGAGGGACATAACAGTACATTTACTCTGAACCATAAAAAGTTGTTCCCAGGTGAATTAACATCACATGCAGAAATATACGTATTTTCCTTAACATACTGCTATCTAAATGAGCTTGACCTGACTTGACCCAGTTAAACTTCTGACATGTAATGAGAACTTAAGGTAGCACAGCTGAGATCATAAAACACGCATATGCAATTGTTGGAGGATAATCATACAGAAACTAAATCACTTCACAAGTCAGGTTTGGGCACATTTTTACATTTTTGGATACAAAACTCATTCAGAAAATAATTCTGACTGAAGCACTGGTGGACCCAAGAAAAACATTCACAGCACAGCCTTCCAAAAATTTTTACTTCTATTCAGTTATGTGCAGATGCACATATTATTAGCAACTAATGTTACAATATCAATTTATCATTCTAAATACATTGTTTTACAATTAACACTATAAATGTTCTTCATTCTTTCCCTTCCAAATAATACCTCTTTGCTTATTTATGCAATTATTAGAAGCAACAGAAATAACCAAATACACCAGATTGTCCAGGCAATGACAGGTTAACAACAAAAGGTTAACTGAACCACTAATGCCTAACAGATGTACATCTGATTTTAAATCTAATATAGATATTTTGGGCTATTGGTTTATGAAAGTTTTACCAACTACTGTCTGGAGATGCAATACAATACACACAGGCACGTGCTCAGCATATTTCACATTATTTCCGTTACACTGCTGCTTCTGCTAAACAAGGAACAACCAACAAACCCTCATGCTATGCTCCTAAAATCATCAGTTAAGAGACCTGAGTAAACCAAGGACGGGCACATGCTCTACCGAAGGACTTCCGCAAACCTCTCATTCTCCCCAGATCCAAATGGCTTCAACTCATCCCTTTCTACTCTGGTAGCTATCTTTATCACATAGCAAAGAGAGACATGACCACACATTTTCATAGACCTCGGCTTGAATATCCTCACCTACCGTCAACCCCTCAATGATTCTCACACCTGATGCTTCCTATCAGTTCCTCTCTATTTCCCAGCTCCCCTGTCTTTATGGTATTACATCCTGGAAATCATAGATGTACATATTTTTTTCCACTCCCCCAATCTGTCATTAACTGCCAAAAAGAATCTCCGCTCTTGCAAGTCCAAGGAATGTTTTTAAAAAAGAAAGACAAAGAATAGTGCTTTTGAAATAAAATTACAGGGGTTGCAACACGCAGAACATTCATTTTAAAAATCCTGGTTCGGTTGCTACAGAAGAAACAATAGGCACATATCATGAGATATGGATAAAAGTCAGGGATACATGACTTGGAGAAAATGCTAATTTCACTAACCTTAACAGTTGCAGCTGGGAGAGGCTCAGTGCTCTCTTTTTAAAGCAGTTAACTTCAAATTAGGGGGTAAAAACTCTACTCATTAGTGGGCTTACCCAGTTTTTCTGATTTACCATCTCAATACTGTACCTTGCAAAATAACCTCGATAATGTTATCCTTATGAATTACAATGGGTAGAGATCTCAAGTGATTCACAACAGTCTCAATTCCTTTAAATAAAGCTCTGCTGGAGATAGCATACTTCTCAATTCTAATTACAGCTTGGAAATACATTGCAAATGAAGTATTTGTACTGAAACTGAGTACTTCAGGAGAACAGCAGGCTATTATAAGCAGCATTGGAATCACAAACCAAACCTGTCTCAGGATGAAGTGATAACATGATTATAGGAGAGCTCTTAGAAGGACAAAGGAATCATTACCACATGGTCTGAGGCATCTTGGCCCAGTATCTCACATACCATGCCACAGTGCTTAATATTAAAGGAAACAGAAATCATTATACTTCAAGCATAGTCTCGGCCAAAATCAAAGCTTATTTTCTAAACCTTTCAGCTTTATATTAACACTACTGTTTCCATGTTTAAAAGACTTATCCTTCCTATCAATTATCAAGAATTCTCAGATACACCAAAACAAAAATCCAATCAAATGCTGTTTTTTCTGGAAAGGCAAAGATTAATAGCAGCAGACTGCATCATCAGAGCTCAAGAAGAAGAACAGAAACAAAGAGGTTTAAGTCCTTCATTTTCATATAGATCTTTGTTGGTTTAAGGTTCTTAATGACACTAATCAAACATTTAAAGGGATACCATCTTCAGCACTCCTTTTCTTCACAAAAAAAAAATTAACCGTATTTAGTACTTTCCTGTGTAATTAACTTACTGTTCAGGTACTATAAAGAAATGTTTGTTAATAGTGCTTTGCTTGTACATACATGCTGGTTATGACAGCTGGCCATAGTCACTTTCTTGATTTTAATATTCCCTGCTTCTCTACTGTGTTTTCAGTTGTACTTCATTAGGCGTTCAAGGTGAGATTATAATGAAGAGATTTTAATACAACAGAGAGATTAACAAAAATAGCAGATAAGACTGTGCTGGAGGAAGATGTGCCTGTGCCTAAGCATGCCAAAGCAACCTCACATTAACAACTTGTTTTGTCCTGTTGGGAAGCCTGGCTTCCCTCCTCTCTCCCATATTCCACTGCCATGGAGATCCAGGAGGAACAACCCTGCTCAGACCCAACATATACACTGAAAGTCTGTGTGTTCTCCCAGGAGCATCACCACATTTCATTGGTTCTTCTACCTTATGCAGAGGTGCAAAACCCAAATTTTAGTCTAACACTATTTTCCCAGTGGTGCTTCTGTTTTTTTCTGCAAAGAAGCTCACAATAATAACAGGGCAAAGTTGCCTTCTGTTCAAGGCTGACATTTCCACTCATGTCCTACCTCACCCACTTTTTTCTACTGATGACAAATTTTATATTGTCCATTTAAAGATGTTTCAAACACAAATAAGACCTAAGTTAAAGTCCACAAAGCAAAACTTGCTGAGTCTCTGATCTTTCAGTAAGGAAGGGATACTCATGGAGTACCCTCAGTTCCATATTTGTTTCTGTCCCTCTCAGCATAGTTTTATTTCTTTAACAAACTCACAATGCAACAGTAGGCAGACTATAAGAAATAGCTTCTAGTATTCTAAATAGGTAACTGAAAAAGCCTTCAAAAAAACCACCTATGAATTTCCACACATTTCTGTCTTGGGTTAGCCCTAGTTTTTAAAAAGAGGAGATCTAAATACGTATTTTACTGCTTATATTTGTCCTCTCTTTCATTTAAGGATCCCAAGAAGCTAGGTGTATAGAAGGAGGGAGCTGTGTACTTCATTTCATCCTGGCCTAGGATAATCCTATTTAATTTTACAACCTTCCTGTCATGTCAAACTTCAACCTGTATGTATCAAATGGACCATGAATGTCAGTTAGAACCCCTTTTCTTTCCTCTTTTCTGAAAAAATGTTCATGATCTCTGTTTTCTAATGCTTACCCTCAGCACAAAAGAAGATACAATTGTCCTCGATTTCTTTTAGAAAAGCATCTGATGCGGAAGTTACTCAATACCAATGTGTAACTGCAACATCACAGAAGTGGGGAGGCAGGACTACTTGGCTGTCAAGAGGCTTGTATGTTGTTGCTCTATGAGCCAGGATGCATAATGGCGGAGTTGCTCTAAAGCTTGATCAAAATAAGGTCTATTAAGAAGTCTCAGAGTTTTACACCAGGAGCTCAAAACCTGTAATAGCACAGCTTCCCAGGGCAATTTATTAAGTCCATGAGTTGCTCCTGACCAAGCACTCCAAGAGCCCCACAAAAGCTGGGATGCACTCAAAAGCAAAGATTTACCTTGCATGGGCACTGAACAGCAAATGTCACACTCACTACTTACACCCAATGCAAACAGTTTATGCATTCTCTATCAGCCCGACCCTATGCCAAGAAAGGAGCTGCAGCAGGTTCAGTTTTGTAGAAGGTCTATTATGTGTCTTGAATTTAAGGGTCATGTGAATTTTAGAATATCCCAAAAAATCTAAAATATTTTTAATCTATGTGTCATTCCCTTACTATTAGTTAATAGCACTATTCTTCAAAACAGTTTGTGTTCAGAAACTAAAAAACAAACCAAAACAAAAACATTTCCTGTAAAGGTACCTCAGGTTTTTCTCAAATCTTCCTAAGTACCATATAGCACTCAATTAGCCAAAGAAGACAGAGTTTTTTTCACATCATAATTTATTTCAGATTTATTGTAAAGGAGGACATTACCATTGGACGTATATGTTAAAATGTCGTCCAATCGTATTTGGCCATCTCTGGATGACACAGAACTACTGAAACCCATTCTTTTGCTGATACCAGCAGCATTGCTTTGGATAGCACTGTTTAAATGTATGCGTAACAGCTGGAGTAAATGTGTGACTACTTGTCTGTAAACTGCTGATCAGATTTTTAAACACCTGTTTGTAAATGACAATGAGGCCTATTAAGAGCACCATACACTTCCCTAGAGAGAGCTCTTCCCTGGACTGGATTGAAGATGGGTTAAGACTTGTTTCCACTCAAGTCACTTGGAAAATGCACATTAATTTTCATTGCAAACAGTATTTGACACTGACTCTTCCACGATTTAGAGAATGACAAATATGATATTGACCATCTCACATTCTTAAGATCCAAAGAAAATATAGATGAATTTCACAGATGAATCTCAAAGCTTCTCTTCAGTAAATTAACACAGTTGGCAATGCTGTCTGGGTAAGCAGATCTCCACACATGTTCTGTTAGACAACCTGCTAAGCGCTGAGATGAACAGCATAGCTGTATGGAGCTGCATTCACCTGTCCATCCTCTGTGTATACATTTGCTCCTGTTTGCACTAACAGTCTAACCATATCCTGAAGCTTTACATTCAAAAAGACATTCAAATCCTTCCTCTGTCTAGCTGTTCTCTGTTTACTGCAGACTGCTTCAGTTAAGAAGAAGTATCAGGAAAAACCTTGCCTGTCACCACATAGCCAGAGTACTACCTAAACAATTCCATGCTGAGAAAAAACTACATTATATGCCTCTTTCTGAAATAAGGAAGTGGGGGATAAAGCACACATCTGCTTTGTTTACAGCTCTCTTTGGGAAAATCCAGTAAGACTACTTCAACTTCCATGCTAGCAGCAGAGCCAATTGAAGAGCCAGTAGCCAGATTTCTTATTTCTAAGTTCACAGTAAGTTTCTCCTACAGCATGCTCTAAAAGAACTACTACGTGTAAGTTATATATATTATCAGTTACAAATAAACCTGTTCAACAACATTTGACATGCTTTTTCCCCTTACTTAAAATATTACGGCAAAACACAAGCAAGGAGTAGCAACAACCATTTAAATAATTAACGGTCCAGCTCTGCAATTTATCACCTTCAGAAGAGCAGTCTTACTGGCATCAGCAGGACTGCTTACATCCTGGTATTTGGCTAATGATGAAAAACAAGTAGGCAGTCAGCATACAGATGAAGAATTCTTGGAAACCTCTCTTTATTAATCTTCCCACAGAAGCAGTGCAGAATCCCAAAAAGTACTCAAAGCAAATCCCATTGAGCTACAGAAGGATGTAAGAGTCTCCAAGTGTTTTACCAAGGAGTTGGACAGGACTGTCACCTTTGATCATGTGAGCTCTGAGATTACACTGAGGTCACAGCGGTGGAGTTTCTAGATGGTCCATGCCTCTCTCCAGTCTTTAGTTTGATTAGAAAATATCCACTGAGTTATGTTTCCTTCATTTGTCAAGACAGGTTCCCAAATGAAGCCAATATTGGCAGTCAGAATTTGTTTAGTAATTATCTGGGAGTACAGCTCTCAATTTCCACTTCTATGTTCACATGATTAATATGGTATGTTATGAACCCCAATATTATCACCCCTCCATACTAGCTTTTGATAAACAGCTCACGAAAAAACACACTACTGAAGTTCTCCAGAACTGTGAAATAAGAAATCTGTGGAAGCTTTAATGTTGTGCTGTATGTTACATGCTTTACTTAACTGCAACCAGTGAACTATTCAAAAAGCATCTAAATTATTCTTTCTGCCTATAGGTTTCTACATAGACATTTTTTCAACTTCCTGAATGCCAGGTCTCTCCATGCCTTGAGAAACTGGCACTAGCACCAACATTCTAACTTGGATGGCACAACGATTTATTGAAAGGCTTTTTTTTTTTTTCATTTTACGGAAGATGCAGTATCTTTTCACAAAACTAGCCCTACAGCATCAGCCACACGTGTACTGCTATGTATGACCCTACCCCGCACACAATGGCCAGACCTTTTCTATTGTCCTCTACAATTCTTCACCCTTCCTCGTGTGTAGCAAAATCACTGTTGTGTGCCAGACTACAGTTACTTTCCACACCGAACAACGAGATTCACTAAAAAGCTATTATCTAAAGAGCAGAATGGTGGAAGTTTTGTTGTTATACAAAGATGCTGTATTTCACACTGAAAAAAATCGCTGAGTAGAATCTAAGCTGCATATTAAGTGACTCACAGCCTACCTCTTGGGCTTTCCAAAGTTTATGCAGCCTAGTAATCCTAACCCAAAGTCTGCAAGGCTTTGAAATAAGAGTATATATAAGACATTCATGTCACATTTTCCCTGAAATCTTTTTAAAATGAAAAAATAAATTTTAATTTAAGCAACTACTATAAAATATTTGTAGGTTCAAGTTTCAATGGATTTTTACATCTTAAAAGAGAAAATATAGTTTGAAATATTGATTGGCTCTTTTTGGAGGCCAAGGCCTAGAGGAAATGGGAGGGAATATGCAACGTACGTATGATGTTTTTCCAAGACTCTTGGAAACCAAGCAACTTACATCTGTAATCGAGCCCAAGCAATGACTGAATAAAGAATGACAAATAACTTAAGATTTGTTATGACAACTTTGACATAATAGCACCACGCATTTTTTTTTAACTAAGTGCCTGACACAGCAAGAGGCGCAGAAGAACAGCTGCTTAACTATTTCACTGCAAACAAGACTATGCAGTTGAAGATCATGACACCACCAGTCAACATCAACAAGAGTTTCCAATTTTATTTGAGATACATAGAATAGTTTATATTTCAGCTGCAGCTTTCTGAATGGGGAACGTGATCTGGGCACATGCATGCTTAGACAGCTAGTAGGTTGGGAGTAAGCTGGTACTCTTAGGAAAAGGCTGGCTGAATCAAAAATTACTAATGGCGGTCCTAGGAAACTGGAGTCAAAGGGATTACAGAGATACAATTATGTACATCACTTATGACTGGACATTTCTGATAATTATCACTACCAATTTCTTTGCAAAGTTTTTCTCTAGTTTTACCCATACACAATTTAGATGAAAGTAAAATCCTAACATGGAGTACAGAAGACAAATGTTTTTCCATAAAATCCTTTACCTGATTGTTTTCAAACCACCTTCAGTTGACTTCCAGTATTTTTCTCACAATGAATTCTGCTACCATACTTTGGAAAAATCTAACAAAATGTCAATAATTAGATGCCAGCCACTTAAAGTTGTGTGAAACTTGGTGGCTTCACTTTGCAGGATTGGAGGTAAATATTTTATTTGGTGTCAATCCACATATGGTGGTGTCAATCCCTCTCCACCACTTTCAGTTTGGGTTTGGACTTCTGAACGGGTCCAAACAGGCAAATGAATACCCAGTCAAAATTTCCACATTTAACCTGGTTTCACTTCATGGCTGTGCAAATAAAAATCAGGCAGGCATATCTTCATGAATCAACAATTGAACAAGTTAAATGTTCAAATTCAGAAATAAATACATGAAAATATCTATCATGTGACTGTGGTGATTTATACTCATATAGCCACCCAAAAAAACAGGGTCATGATGATGTTAACTCTCCCTAGCATCACTGCTGTTTGTAATCTATAAAGTGCTGCAGGCACATGCATTTATAATGCTACATAAAGGCCCAAAATGAGAATAATAGTAGACATAATTGGTTTTGTTTTAAAACCTGCCAGCCTTTTACATCATCCCAGCTGGTTTCTACTCTTTCCATCCACCCCCAAGTATCTTGGGATTGCAGCTCACTGCATCACCACTGGTGTTGTCAGTGTGCCCAGTTCTGGTCTTTAGCTAGTAAAAATCATGACTGATCCTACAGAAATTGTAACAGGTGAAATTTGTTTTAAATAAAGGAGGTATGTCACAGAAGTAATAACCACTCAAAAGGTTTGACTGTATTAACATTCCTGTTGAGAACATACTTATTGGGTACTTCTACAGAGGAACTGAAAAGAAAGAAGGGCACGGAGTTCCAAATCCAAGTAACTACAGCTACCACATGTGGGAAGTTGTGAGGTAGAGAAAAAAAGGCCAACGGAATGAGTGGGATGAAAGGAAAGGAATAATGAAGACGAGAAAGCAGATGTAAAATATTGGTAGAAGTAGGAAACACAAAACAGTCCAAAAGCTGAGATGGATAAGATAAGGAAGATAAGAGAGGAGAAAGACAACTTTAGAACATAGAATGGGAACAAAGAAAAAATGGATTATAGATTGGAGGGGAGATGTTGATACAGTGAGCATGGAGGTAACTAATTACAGGCACATGCCGAAGACTAAGATAAAATCAGGGATGGAGATGAGGTAAGTTAAAGAAAGAATGGCCTAAGAATAAGAAGGAGATCAAAAAAATAAAGGTATGGGACTGGGAGACAAAAGTGTATCTGGAAATGGGACAAAGAACATCAAAATTTTACAGGATGAAGGCAGAAGTAGGATTTGAGAAAAAATATGACTGGGATAATAGAAGTATGAATGGCAAAATGGTTAAAAATAAGTACAGAGGTAGGACTCAAGAGGATATTAAAGAAAGAAGATCTAAGGAAAGGGATGGAAGTAAAAATTAACAGACGAAGCTGACACTTGGGTGGAGACCTTGGTGCTACACCTGTATGCAAGGTCATCTTACCAATCCACCACAGGTACTGAAGGAGGCGAAGGAGCCCGGGTAGCGGAGGACAGCACCACTGTAGTAACAAGCTCTCTCAGGTTGTGGTTGTGCAGTGCCAGGTGGGTTTTTGCTCTCGCCGCTGAGCCGCTCCTCCACAGCAAAGCCAGGAGCCAGGAAGCGGCTGTCCCTCCT
>NW_010198638.1:27348-30367 GCF_000695765.1 Mesitornis unicolor | reverse complement strand
TTTATATTATATATATATTATTTTCTATTAAAATGCATTTAGCTATCATTTAAACCAGGATTAAAGGCACTCTCAGAGGGTCCTACGCTGGGTATACATGAACTTGGTCAAATGAGTATTTACCCAAGTTTTTTCTTTTCATTAAAAGAAGCACCTATCAAAAGGGCCTGAACAACTGAACTCAATTAGCGTCAGGAAATGGAACATTCTGATGGGCCTGACTCATGGATGTGAAAACTGGCAGCTCACACTGCAGCCCCTCCTTGCTATCACATGGTTATGAACTTCCCAAAAGCCTCTAGCAGGCTCTTTCTGTTTGTAAGTGTGAAGATTCGTACTGCAGATGTGAACTATCATCCTTCAGATTCAATGAAATAATCAGGCTCACCATGGTGTTCAAATATCAGGGGAAAATATTTCCAAATTGTATAATAATGTCTAGTTACTAAAGCTCACAGGCTTTATTAGGTCAGGTAGGGTTTTTGGTAGGACTTTTGTTTCAAAACTACAACCTAGATGTTAAAATCTTGGACTAATTCTTAGCTCTTGATCTGGTTTTGATTTTTATATTAAATTTGCAGACAAAATTATGAGGAAATTTGCAAACTGAAGGAACAGGTCACGACAAAAGTGACCGGGTTGTCATTTACAGAATATGAAAGTCACTTCTCAGAAAGCACAAATACTAGAACACCATATATTTTTAAAGAGTCAAAGCTTATTTTAAACAACAACAGCTGAGGAGATAAAGTAAACGATTTTTCTCTGTAAGAAACAAGGCTTTTGGCGTGGGTAATGTCCAACAAATAACGTGCCAGAGCATTACTCCGGTTTGGCTCCCTAAGGCCTTGTGTTGTGTAACCCAGCCGAGGTGCACTGACTCCTCGTTTCTCACTATGGTGATGAATATAACCTCATATTCCAGTGCATGCTATGGAAAATGTGCCAGTGGCTTCAGCCAGAACAGGATTAGAGTCCTTACTTGTTTTTTTTCCACACCAAGAAGCAATTGCTCTGACTTTATTATTTGTACAGCTAGACCTCAGTCCTGCTATCTCAATTTGAAGGACTCTTCGAGAACCAAGATAAAATAGTGGCCGTCTGCACTTTTCTGAGCCAATGTAAAGATCTCCACAGCCACCATCTCAAAAGTTTGTCTGTTACAGGACTTGCAATTAGGCCAGGTTTGACCTTTGTATCTTTGCCAATAACTGCACAATGGCCATAGCTCACAGCAACTTCACAGACACCTTCTGTGACAACCTTTCTGGTGTAATTTTTGCCTTCCTAGCTACATCACAAGCTATCTATAAAATGTTTGTAATAGTTGCAGTGCCAAACATCCCTCACTGCCTGAGGAATTACTGTCTGCACCAGCAGTATCAAAGTCTTTATCCTTACATGTCAATTAATTTCTTAAATAGGCCTGGTCTGGGCATCTTGTAATTTCTATGCCAGTATTTCAATTTTATGAAATTTCTCTTTTTTACCATTTAACTATGTTTAAATTCAGAACAAAGTCAGCTGGTTTCACTTGGGCAATATTGTTGGTTTTGTCCTATTTCTCCCTTTTGCTATTGATCTCATAACTGGAAATTTTCTCTGTTTTCATCTACCCTTTGAAATATGACCTCCAGAAGACAGGCTGTCTGCAACCCTTGCAAAGTTTCTGTCCTGTAGTTGCACTGACAACCACACCATCTCCTCTTGAGCAATTGTCCTGGTTTGAACTAAACAGAACTGATTTTCTATTTACTGATTTTACTTTTCAGCTCAGTCTCTTCTAAATGCCTGAAATTGCTGAAAACAGCAGCATGGTTTTCCAGTATGTGCTGCTACAGTGATAATCTCAAGGCCACTGTCTCACCATGGGTGCTGTGTCTGCACCTACAGGAGGAGCAGACCCAAACCTGCCCAACCAGGGATTGCATCCCACACACGCCACACTCAGTGCAAAGCCCAGGGATCACCAGGGTCTCCACCCTTCCAGCTTGGACCCTTCCTTCCCTCTCCACCCCTGCAATGGCCCAAGGCCCAGCAGACCCTGCTGCTTCGCCTGCCTCTGATCCTGAGCCCTGTGTTCCTGCATCAGCTCCCACTGCTGCTGGGTCCGCACTGGGACTTTTCCAGTGCTCCCAGAGCCTCTGGGGCCGTCATCGTCATTGGGGGAGGATTTTATATTGGTTTTGTAGATACATTTGTACATATCTGTATATATTTCATTATTCTTCTATTTACATTATTATCTTATAGTATCAGTATTATTGTTTCATTAAACCTGGTAGTTTTATTTTCCAACCCGTAAAGTCTCTCTCCCTTCTCTTTCCTCTTCCCTTCTGGAGAGGGTAGAGGGGTTAACAGAGAGCGTCTGGCCAGGGTTTAGTGGCCAGCCCAGCCCTAAACCACGATAGCAATGTGTTACAGTCATCATCATCTTCCTCACCCTTGCATTACAAGGCCCCCACCAGCCCCAGGCCCTTGCTGGTGAACTGTCAAGCAACTCTGCCACTTGTAGTTGTTGGGCCTGGGTCACCCGCTGTTGTCATACTTGTGTCACTATGAGTTGATCATTTTGCCATCTTTCCATCAAGGGGAACACACATTCCCCTTGACAACTGTCTTTGGCAATTTTCTGTGTTCTCCTCCTTAACAGGTTACACCACATTTCTGCCCCAAATCTCAGTCCTGCAGCTTTCTTATCCCCCTGATGCCTTGGTTCAAACTCCTCTCAGAGGTCCTGCCTCACCATAGCACAGAAACAAAACGCTTGAACTGTTTTGTCTGCTTGTTTATGTAGTGCCTCCCTCAGCCAAGAGAGCCAAACGCTCCTCCATCCTCCTTCAGGGAGCACTGTATTTGGTCAGCAGTTCTTAATCCCATCACAAGATGTCCATTCCCATATAAATCAAGTTAAAAAGCATGGCGAGGTTTGATGCCTGCAAGCTGTTTCTCTTATAAACATTGTGACAGAAGCTGATTGAACTCGGTAAAAACACCACCTAGGGCTTAACTGCTGGCT
>NW_010198638.1:0-27317 GCF_000695765.1 Mesitornis unicolor | reverse complement strand
AATTATCACAGTAGGATCCATAAATATACATGTATATTATTATAGTATACATAAATATGGATGTATGTACGTATATATCGCAACCTAATCTGCAGTCTCTTTTCATTGGTCAGCTAATTCAGCATATTCCTATGTGTTTAGCTGTTTATAACTGCAGTCCCCCTCCCTCCTGGTTAGCCAGGAGAGTGCCACTGGCATGAGGAACAACCTTGTCAAGGAAATGAACTTGCCTGTTGTATTCTGTGAAGTACTTCTCAGCTGGACAGTTGTTTCCAAGCTGCTTTTTTATCTAAATCTATGTAAAGTTTACCCAATTGATACACACAGGGTGGCCCCAGATCCATATTTCTGCAGGTGTTTTTAAGTGATGATTTCTCTTTGTACATCCACAATGGTAGAACTACTGAAGCCCATTATTTCTCCCAAGACTCTTCACAAAAACTTCATTAAGTCTTTTAGGCCACTGAGAACAGAAGTCTCAGACAAGAATACGTAGGCTCTCTAAAGCAATATGGAATCAACTGAATTACCTGCAATAATCATCCACGTATTTATGAGTTTCTCAAACTACAGTCACAGACCATGGTAAATGGGAATCCTACTTAAAAAAAATATTAAAAAAAATCAAGATTCATTCTAGATCAGTCACTTTTAAATGTACTCTGAAACCACAGAGCTGAATTTAACATGGACTGTTCCACTTGGGTTATGTTCATCTTGTGTGTGTTCAGTAGCCTTGCATTGCCTGTCCTTAATCGTACACCTTTAACTCCACTCTGTAAGTTACTTCCTGAATCTACACTTTCTTATATTTCAGTTCCCAGTGTGCTGGGAATTAAATCTTGGTCACATCAATCATGTAATGACAGGAGAAATACGCAGCATTCCAGATTTCAGGGAAGTGTTGGCTACTCAGGAAACTGTTCACTGTTTTCCCAAGACTTTAGAATTTATTTATATTTTACGGAAGTTTTATATTATTTTTTCCTTCAGATTTATCATCATTCTCACTCCCTCTCTTGCTCTTAGAACAAATCTTCACTCTTAACTGCTGACCTGTGTATGGAAGCCACTTGGCTATGGAGATGTTACAGCATTTAAAACTTTTATTACTGAACAAGGAGGGACTTATTTTCATGTTTGATCATGATGTGTTCCTCGAAGTGTCATATAACCCCCCATACCTCATTCTGATGAAAGGAAAGCAATTTCACCTCGTCCTCACACACGTTTACCTGAAGATACAGTGTGTATGCATGTGTGTTTGTGTGTGTGCCAGAGAATGGGGAGCAAAGACGATTCATTTTGTTAATTTATTAATTGAGGGAGAATTTTGTTTTTGAAACAGCAAACCTGTATCTTGTTCCTCGGGCACACAGAAAACAAAGTAACTCCTTATACCTCAATACGTTGTGGGATAGGATGGCCCTACACACACTGCTTCTGTGAATCTGTTTAGGGAAGTAAACTGCAGATCTTCTTGAACCTGTGGTGAACTATTTCCAAGTAACTGGGTTTTCTTTGTTTCTCAGCTATCTGCACAAGAACAAATACCTGGAAGTTATCAATGACGATGCATTTCTGGGAGTGCACAGTGGACCAACTCTACTGTGAGTAGGAGAAAATGAAGTAGGAAAAGCTTTTAAAACAATACTATTTTAGGGTGCACTTTCTTTCCAACCATTATCAGCAGCAGAGCAGCAGGGATGCGAGTGGCATGTTTGCAAAATGAATACCAGCAACAACAGCTGGGCTTTAGGGAACTGAATTCAGAAATGCTTGCATCTCACCTTAAAAATACTGCTCCTACTAATGTTTCTTCTGAAAGAGTCTCCACTACACTGTGTCTTATGACTGCACAACTGCAGTACAGCTGTGATACAAACCAAGGACTGTAGCAGCACTCGCATAAAGGAAATTGAGAGAGAGATGCAACAAATAATTTTAGACAGAATAAAGTTACTACTGGTGCTGTCTCCTCTTCTTTCTCATGTATCTTAGCTTCCAGTCTAATTTTATAGTCCTCTAAAGAACTCTCCACTAAAATTAAGAATCACGATACAGAATGACACCAAAAAACTGATGAAGTTTAGGAACTTTCAGAAGAATCATATTCCCTGACTCAAATCATCTAGCACAGCACGCAGTGCACAGGAGTGACCGCGGGGAGAACTGAAGTGCTGAAAGTGGGATTCCCTTATCCACGACAAAATCAAAGTCCTCACTCCATGCAAGAATCAGTTTTACTTTCTGCTTTTCTGGAAAACAGCACAGTTACATTAGAATAACGGTGTACTGTTCACAGGAGGAATCCTAGGAGCCAGCTCTAATAAGGAAAAGGTGCAGAAGATGTTCTTTTTTCCCCAGAATCTTGCCAACTCCAGAAAATCATGCTGGCTACCAGCTACACAGCAGTCTACATTAAAAGTTGCATTGGTCACATCCTGCTGTGCAAAGCTGCAACTGACCCTTGATGGCAAGATCATCATCAAAGCTCTGGTTCTCTCTGTCTCCTGCATCTCAAGTCAGACGCATTGCAAGGCCTGTGTGTGGATGGTAGCCTCTCTTCTGCTTCAGCTATCCGAGCAAGATGTACTCTTCTTTACGTCTGGGGTCCTGTATGGCTCACCACACGTCTTCCTCTGGGGCTACAGGTGGCAGGATGTGTTGAAAAGCTCCTTTCTAGGGATGGCAAAAGACAAAACATTCAGGGCCTTAAGTCTAAGGGAGATCTTACAGCAGCACAGAGTTTTACTCATGGAGTTACTGTGGCTGTTCAAAGCACCAGTGGTGGTGCAATGCTGCACAAGTGAAAAAGTACTGACATGCTGCAAAGGTTGTGGGGTAATCATAAGCTGTAACAACATTGCCAGGTAAGCCCACTCTGCAAGGAACAGCTCTGAGGTGAGCGAGCTACACAGCACCTCCTGGTTTTGGGGCTAGAGATGACTCCCTAGGGCATGGGTATGTAACTGCAAAGAACTTCCTTCTCTGCATTTTCAAGCTACATTTCTCAAATAACCTGAAAGTTTTCTGATCTTCTGTAATTATTGTGCTTGCCCAGCTGCCACTGATCCTCAGTCCTAGGACATGTTTTACATTTGCAGTCTAAACAGCTACTTATCCATCTCCCACTGCGATGCTAAACCTCCATGGCTAACAGTCATTGTATTTATAATTAGAGATTGTACTATAAGTGACATTACAGAGAGAGAAGTATTGCTTTTCAAAGGCTGAAGGTATAAAATGGCATGTAAGCAACAGTAAATCAACAGTGATTAAGAAAGTAAGAGCATTTCACACCATAATCCTTTGATTTGCTGGTACTAAGCTAAAGATCTGAGGAAGGAGTCATGGTTCAAGCCTGGCCAACAGCTCAGCCCCACACCCCACTCGCTCACCATCTGCAGTGGGATGGGAGAGAGAATTGGAAGGGTGAAAGTACTGAAATTCATAGGTTGAGATAAGGACAGTTTAATAACTTAAAAAGGAGAGGAAAAAGAAAAAGCAGAGAAGGAGAAAAAAAACCAAGCCAAGAAAAACAAGTGAGGCCACAAAACCAATTGCTCACCACCAACTGATGATGCCCAGCCAGACCCTGAGCCATGGCAGCCCCATCCAACCTCCACCTCCAGCCCCAGTTTTATTGCTGAGCATGGCATCATATGGTCAAGGACATCCCCCTGGTCATTGGGGGTCAGCTGTCCCTGCTGTGTCCCCTCCCAACTCCTCGTGCACCCCCAGCCTGCTCAGCAATGTCCAAAATATCCCTGTGTTATCAACAGGGATCCAAAACAGATCCTCACAGATCCAAAGCAGCCCCGTACAAGCTACGATGAAGAAATTTATGCCAGCCAGAACCAATATAGAAGGGTGCAACGTGTTATTAACTTTTAATTCTATTTTAAAAGCAGTTTCAGGGATTTCTGTTACCCATGGATAACCAGGAATTTTTCTGCATGTGTGACACAGGAAAAGTTCATCATAAAGCAAGGTATCTTCCAACAATTTAGAGCAGAATCCTTCCACCTGAACAGATCTCTTAGTTGATCATTTTAACAAGAACAAAACAGTTTCTAAAACTCCCACCTATGCACTGCCTTAAGAAGGGTGAAGTCAGAATTGATGAAAATCGAGTGGAACCCTACTGTTTGTTATTGTGTCACGTCAATGGCCAGTGATATCAACCACAGGAGACAGAAATGTGCTTTATTACACTCCCTACTATACCATCAAGACTGATAATAATGAGTTAATTATAATGAGAGACACCAGAGATTTGTTAACTTGCACAACAGCCTGCGAAGTCTGCCCGATCCAGCCCTTCCGTATGCCCCTCGAGGAGTGTAAACGACTTGGCCTACCTTAATAAATAATTTGTGGAGTCATTTTTAATTCAGGCATCTGGCATGGGAATTTGTGGACATTGGATCAAAGTTCCACTTACAAGACTCCTTCTTCTTGTAAAGTAACTCTATGGAAAATGATTGCCAGAAGAGAAATATTTCTTTTTCTCAGGCAATGAATGGCATTGCCTACAGTGGAAGCAATATGTAAAAAAAAACAAACCCAAAGATCTATGGAGGTCCCCAAAAGTCTCTGTCTTGGCTCCCTACGAGGTTGGCAGAACCTATAAGGTCCCCAAAAGTCTCTGTCTTGGCTCCCTATGAGGTTGGCAGAACTCATAGTTGGGGGGTTGGACTGGATGATCTTTCGAGGTCCCTTCCAACTCCTAATATTCTGTGATAGTGAGATAAGAATTTATCCCATTAAACCCATTTACTGGGTTTTTCCAATCGCTATTTCAGCAGCACCAGCAACATAAAGGTTGAAATACGGACCCTGGATCCATGGGATGATTTCCTTCCATTCTGGCTTCAAAGAAAACCAATGGGAAAGATTTAACTACAAAGAACAATGCCTGGCTAGACGTATGTTGTGTGAGTTTGGCTACGCTCTCAGACCCACCAGTTAAATAGTATATTTCAGTAAGCATTGAAAGGCTAGGTAAATTGTTTTCAAAAATCTGCAGTTTACAATAGCAGAGGAAGTGAGGACGACTGTGATCACAGAATAGAGAACAGATGCCAATAATTCAAATTCCTTCGTCACTGCTGTATATTCAGATATACGTGGACACAGACACAGACTGCTCTCTTTAGAAAGCTATTTTAACAGTGTAATGACAGCACGCTGCTCTTCACCTGAAATGGAAATCTTGGCCGGGATTCAGCAGCTCGGCAGACCTGATTTACTAAATGCATCAACAAGAGCTTCTGCCTAGAGCACAAGTTCAGCAGAGTACAACAAAAATATAATCAGCCTTACTGTTCAATTAGCTTTTACAAAACATACAGCCCAAATTCAAAATATTACTAACTGCTGCATAAGCTACATGTGAGTAATTAATTCTCTTTAGCAAGCAGAAGTGCTCTTTAAGGCATCATTTCCCAATCTAGGAAAGGGTCCTGCCTTAGGAGGTTCTGTTCTTTTCCTGCCACTGGGCTCAAGAGTCTTTGCGCAACAGGAACACTCCACATCCTGCTCATCAAGCAATGCAGATTTGTAGATTTAAAGAACCTTTCAGTAGACAGAGAGCATATCTGTAGTTTAACCCCATCTAGGATATATTTTATGCTTTTTTAACTACTGTAGTATTGCAGTACTCAGAAATCTGTGTATGATTATGTAAAAATCCCTAGTACTACTATGCTATCAATATAATTTTCACAATGTCTTCTAAATTCTCAACATTACTTGACTTCATACTACAATTGCGTATTTCCAGATGTGAAAAGCTACAAAGATGATCAAGGGAGTGGAGCATCTCCCTTATGAGGAGTGGCTGAGGGAGCTGGGGCTCTTTAGTTTGCAGAAGAGGAGACTGAGGGGAGACCTCATTCATGTTTATAAATATTTAAAGGGTGAGTGTCACGAGGATGGAGCCAGGCTCTTCTCGGTGACAAACAATGATAGGACAAGGGGTAATGGGCACAAGCTGGAACACAGGAGGTTCCACTTCAATTGGAGAAGAAACTTCTTCTCAGTGAGGGTGACAGAGCCCTGGCCCAGGCTGCCCAGAGAGGTTGTGGAGTCTCCTTCTCTGCAGACATTCAAAACCCGCCTGGACGCCTTCCTGTGTAACCTCATCTGGGTGTTCCTGCTCCGGCAGGGGGGTTGGACTGGATGAGCTTTGGAGGTCCCTTCCAATCCCTAACGTTCTGGGATTCTGTGAAAAAGGGTATTGATAAAAGCTGTTCTCTCTTATATCTAGTTCTGAACTTCTGGCTATAATAACAACAAAGAACTATACTAAAAAAATAATAACTTAGAAAATAAAAATCAAAGCAGAGCAGCTAAATACCTGTTAAACACTTGTATCATATATGCAGTTGGTTCAGAAAACAACATCTCTTCAATCACAAGCTGTTTTATTCCCATACGTTCAACTGAAGCTCTCCAATGTCTGCAACATTAAATCCAATGTGGAAATTTCACGTAAGGTAAGCGACAGCCTAGAAATGTCACGTGAGATTTATAAGAAAGCATGTAAGAAATCCAATGTGGAAATTTCACGTAAGGTAAGCAACAGCCTAGAAATGTCACATGAGATTTATAAGAAAGCATGTAAGGAAAAACCAAACCAGCTAAGAAGTCACAATTTTACAATTGGTTGAGTGCACTTTGGTTACTTTTATGCTCCTTGGTGTAGAGCTCAGTGCTACTGCAGCCAGTACCTGAGCGAGCTCTAGGCCACAGCTACTTAAGTGCTAAAATCTGGTCTGCATTTGGGCTAGAAGTGAATTTTGCCAGCAGCCTACCATACATTTCCCCTACCAGTAGTCTACCCAAACATCTGGTGCCTCCCACAAGGAGTGCAGCTGCCTGGTTTCCACGTCAACCTTTGGTTGGTTTCTACTGAAGGGCTTGTGGAAGTCCCAGGAGACTCTGAGCAGATCTTAATCACAATATTCAGAGAGGTTTGTAAGGTGGGACTTATTTTTACAAAAGCACATCCCTCAGGTATATCACATTAACCTGTATCTTCACTGACCATACCTTTTGTTAGGGTTCTTAAGTAAAAGCCTAGTGCAGACATCAGAGGACAGACAGATCCTCTTGACGAGCCTATCAGACCTTGTGCACAGTCTCATGTGTTTCTCTAAGTGAGACAGCTATAGCTTAGCAGCAGTAGCAACTCTTTAAACATTGCTGTGTTTAAATAACATCTTAGGTATCCATACTATTAGACATTATAGGGCTGACATAATTGCGGTCAGTTCCCATATTTCTGCACAACGTCAAGACTGATGATACAGAACAAAGAAATCACTTAGGAAAATGTGTTTTCTATATGAACACAGACACAGACACCATACTCTGACAAACCCAACTGCTTGGATTCACATTACTCTGAAGATCAGCAATTATTAAAATCTTTTCAATCTTCTGTTTCGAGACAAAGCACAAAAATGAGTGGAAAACAGCAGCAGGACCAGATGACATTCATGAGGCAGGAAAAGGAAATCCATCTCCCTCACAAACTGCAACGTACCTGCTGACTCGGACTCAGTGCCAAAGAAACAGAAAGCAGCAAACATAATCCTAAACGGGATCCTAAAGGGTCTGGAGAACAAGAATTATGAGGAGTGGCTGAGGGAGTTGGGATTGTTTAGTTTAGAGATGAGGAGACTGAGGGGAGGCCTTATTGCTTTCTACAAGTACCTGAAAGGAGGGTGTAGTGAGGTGGGTGTTGGTCTCTTCTTCCATATAACCAGTGACAGGACAAGAGCAAATGGCTTCAAGTTGTGCCAGAGGAGGTTCAGATTGGATATTAGGAAAAATTTCTTTACTGAAAGAGTGGTCAAGCACTGGAAGGGGCTGCCCAGGGAGGTGGTGGAGTCCCCATCCCTGGAGGGGTTCAAGACACGTGTGGATGTGGCACTTCAGGACATGGTTTGGTGGCCATGCTGAGGTTGGGTTGATGTTGGACTCAATGATCTTAGAGGTCTCTTCCAACCTTCATGATTCTGTGATATGCATTAGTATCTGCTTAGCTTTAAAAGGCATAATTTTAAAACTACTGATACTTGTTTATCATCCATGTTCTGCACTGTAAGACATTAAAGACAAAAGCTTTAAAACACAGGAAAAAATCCCAGGAGAAATGCATATCCTACTTGAATTTGAATGGTTTCAGAGCCTAGCAAAGTGACACAAAGTCCCTACCTCCTATGGATTTGATTTTTGCTGTAGAATTCTAAATTATTGTGAGAATCTGAACAAAAATCTGATCCAGGCACTTGATATTCTGACATTTTCTCTTTGCCTTCCTTTACACAGGGATGTCTCCAGAACAGCCGTTGCTTATCTTCCAGCCAAAGGACTGGAAAGTCTGAAAGAACTAATGGCTAAAAATACATGGACCTTGAAGAAATTGCCAGCTGTAAAGGTATTTCTTCAGCTAATGCGAGCTGATCTCTCGTATCCAAGTCACTGCTGTGCTTTCAAGAGCTGGAAAAAAACCAGCGGGTGAGTTTCACTCACTTACATTTGATTTTAAAGTCTGTAAGCGAAGAAAATGGTTTAGTATTAATATAAAATTACACCTACTGGTACTTTGGTGTCCGTTTTTTTCCTAGGTATAGAGGACGTTCTTTAAAACGGAGATTACAATTTCAAGCTGATAGAAGAAAGAATTTTTGCTAGCCATTTGTAGGATTTTGTAAGAGCTCCTCCTTTTGTTGAGTGCAGAGTTAAAGGAAAAAGGACTGGAAAATGAAGTTTTGGAAGGGTTACAACCTCCTGTCTCGTATTTTCTAACTGAAAAGCTCAGAATAAATGGCTGAGGGAACTGGGGTTGTTTAGCCTCAAGAAAAGGAGGCTCAGGGGAGATGTTCTTGCTCTCTACAACCACCTGAAAGGAGGTTGTAGCAAGGTGGAGGTCGGTCTGTTCTCTCAAGTAACAAGTGATAGGATGAGAGGAAATTGCCTCAGCTTGCACCAGGAGAGGCTGAGATTGGATATTAGGAAAGATTTCTGCAGCAAAAGGGTTATCAAGCATTGGAACGGGCTGCCCAGGGAAGTGGTCAAGTATTTAATATAAACAACCTGGAGGTACTGAAAAGATGTGTAGATGTGGTGCTCAGGGACCTGGCAGGTAATGGTTGGACTCGGTGATCTTAAGTGGCTTTTCCAACCTAAATGATTCTCTGATTCTGTTACATCCTTGTGGACATTATTCCAAATTCCATTTAGGCAGCATTTCTGGCCTCCCATCAGCACAGGTGCTGATAGCTTTTGGAAAGAAAAACCCCTATGTTTATAGATACCCTGGTGCAATGTGGCCATTTGTCTCTTGGGGGTTGGGAGTGAGAGGGACAACTTGCTATGATTAGCAACAGAATTTAATGTAGAGTGCTATTCATGGTAAATTTCTCAACATTTTAATAAGGTTTAGAGAATTCTGATTCAGGCCAGCCTTTGATTTTAGGAAGACAGCCCCAGTATTGCAGTATGTGTCACTGAAATGCACAGTATATTAAAAAGATGCTATAATAAGTATACGAATGCTTCAAGAATAAACTCATATAGCAATAACATTCACAATGACAATGGACAGGGAAAATGAGGACAAAGAAAACCGAGAAGCAGACACATTCAAACCCTGGACAAGGAAAACGTGCAGAAAGAAGCCAGCACAATCTAATGACTGAAAGAAAGAAAGCATTTGCTTGTCTATTACAGAAACCCAGCATGTCAGGAGTTGGAAGGGATCTGGAAAGCTCCCCCAGTGCAACCCCTGCCACAGCAGGATCACCAGAGCAGTCACACAGGAACACGGCCAGGGCTTTGGGTGTCTGCAGACAAGGAGACTCCACAACCTCTCTGGGGAGCCTGGGCCATGCTCCATAACCCTCACACTCACAAAGCTTTTCCTCATGTTCAGCTTGAAACTACTAGTAAAGATGAACATTTCATAGACTGAACAGCATGCATTCCCAAACTGAGAGTGATCTCTAGTTCTACACATCTGGAAATGAGAAATGCTAAAGGTTACGTGACAGTGGATTATGGTGATCAATTTGCAATTTTTCCCCCCCCGGTAGTAAATATGAATATAAAATATGAACAATGATCACGTCACACCATGAGGTACAGGATTCCCAACCTTTGCACTGCTAGGTATCTGTAAAGAACATAGAGGAAATACACAGACTGCAAATGAAAATCACGGAAGTTCTGGGATAGAAGATGAGGAAAGCAATACTGTATTACCCAGGAAATGATGAACAGTAGATAAAAGTCTTGTGATCCCAAGAAGGAATACGGATTACGGATGCCAAACAAGTCAAATGACTATACTGGGGATGTCTGATAGCAACAGGGGAAAAATTTAGTTTAAAAATAGTTTTAAAAAAATAATTGAATCTATTAAATGATAATTAAATCTACTGGGATGTTTGACTCCTGGAACCACTCGTGGTTTTGTTCACTGTATGTGAACAGAAATGAATCCAATCACATTTTTATAGCTATGTTTTCATTCCCTGTGATTTGCTGTTGAAGTGTCCCCTTGGTTCACCCACTGTGCTCGTCAGACTGTAAATGCCAGCGGTGATTTCCCCCTCTCTCCTCTTTCAGGATCCTGGAGTACCTGACGTGTAACCAGACGGGCAGCCACAGCTTCCGTAAGAGAAGATCGGTCGAAGCTCTCAGAGCTCTGTTTTACAAGGATTATGAAGAAGAATACACGGACCACGCTGATACCGCCTATGACAAAAACACCAAGTCCACTGATTTCCATGAAAATTCCCACTATTACATTTTTTTGGAAGAGCACGGAGAAGGAAATCTCGGGTTTGGCCAAGAGCTGAAGAACCCTCAAGTGGAAGACGTCCAGGCCTTTGACAGCCATTACGACTACCCTGCCTGCGGAGGCAGTGAGGACGTGATATGCACTCCAGAGCCTGACGAGTTTAACCCCTGCGAGGATATAATGGGCTATCAATTCCTGAGGATTGTGGTGTGGTTTGTCAACCTGCTGGCCATCCTAGGGAACATCTTTGTCCTTTTCATCCTTCTCACCAGCCATTACAAACTGACCGTGCCACGCTTTCTGATGTGTAACTTGGCCTTTGCCGATTTTTGCATGGGGTTGTACCTCCTCCTGATCGCTTCGGTGGATCTCCACACCAGGTCGGAGTACTATAACCACGCTATAGAGTGGCAGACTGGGCCTGGCTGCAACACGGCCGGCTTTTTCACCGTCTTTGCTAGCGAACTTTCTGTCTACACGCTGACGGTGATCACCCTGGAGCGCTGGTACGCCATCACTTTTGCCATGCGGCCGGACCGCAAGATCCGCCTGCGGCACGCTCTGGGTATCATGCTGGGAGGGTGGGTCTCGTGCTTTCTTCTCGCCCTTTTGCCACTGGTTGGCGTCAGCAGCTACAGCAAAGTCAGCATCTGCTTGCCCATGGACACCGAGACGCCGGTGGCTGAAGCCTACGTTGTCTTTGTTTTAATGTGTAACATCGTCGCTTTTGTCATCATTTGCGCCTGCTACGTAAAAATCTACGTCACCGTGCGGAACCCTCAGTACAAGTCAGGGGACAAAGACACCAAAATCGCCAAGCGGATGGCGGTGTTGATTTTCACTGACTTCCTGTGCATGGCTCCCATCTCTTTCCATGCTCTGTCTGCCATTGTGAACAAACCACTGATCACTGTCACGAACTCCAAGATTTTGCTGGTACTCTTCTACCCGCTCAATTCTTGCGCCAACCCCTTTCTTTACGCCATTTTCACCAAAGCTTTCCGAAGAGATGTGTTCATCCTGCTAAGCAAGTTTGGCATATGCGAGCGTCAGGCTCAAGTCTACAGAGGTCAGACAATCTCAGCCAAAAACAGCAGCGGCTCCTATGGGCAGAGACTCAGCCGAGGGATAGGGCAGATCCTGACGAGCATTCAAGAGCCGGCCAACGATCACCTTCCTGCCATGACAACGCAGAACCAAATCCTCATGGAAGAATGCAAGCAAACTGAGCTATAACGGCTCAAAGCATCACAGCCACAACCTGCACACAGTAAAATCAGAGAGAAGATAACCTGTTCTCCACATCCTTTTCCCTTAGTCTATCCTTCGTGAAGTCTGAAGTACCTTCAGAGTGGTTTTAGACAAGTCACTCACTTGAACTTCTTGTCTCACACTCTTATCAGGTCAAAAGATACTGTTCTGATGATAGTGCTGGAAGTGGAAGTGAACACTTTATGTGAACAGGAGATTTAGTAATATACCCTCATCTGAAAAATTTAAGGAAGCAGGAGATTAAGCCTAATACTTGGGGGTACTGGTATGACTAAAGAGGGACCTACAGTTTTAGAAGTAAAAAGAGATTTTGAAAAAATACTAAACGTTGAAGTTCTCAAACACCAACTACCTACGTGTCAAAAGGTTCTGTTGTTCTTCTAATGGCAGATCTCTAAAACTTCCACCGGGAGCCAAGATGGAACAGATTCCTTCTGCCATCCTGATCTGGAATGAAGTTAAGTCTTTCGTTTGAAGTTGGGTGATGTGGGAAAAGCAGCTTCTCCATCTTGCCTTTACAGCAGTCAAAGGCAAATGTCACTGACTTGGCTGCTGTTCGTACCTGGTCACAAACTTTAGGGCGTTTGTCTTTGTGCACTGCAAAAATTCTGTCACTATCACGCTCTCCCCCTTTTTGCTACTTAGGAGATGCTTTAGTTTGGACTTGAAGACCAGTCTAGTCAATAAAGATTGTATTTTTTGATGGCTGAAACGTAAGATTGTACTAAATTTTCTGCCAATTCTCCTTCTCTGAGTCCAGTACTGTTTACTCTGAGCACGTTTATTACTTTGAACACCCTCACCACCACTGCTGTCCCTTCTTACCCCCCTCTCACAGGGCTAGAACGACTTCCCTTTTAGCACTTGTAATATGTTGAGCTGCTTCAAATCCACACTTAGACATAAGGGAGTGGTTCATGCCTTCAAGCTTACTTCATGCCTTTAATTTATCGAATTGAAGGCTAACCACTAGCTTCTTCAACATGTTTTAGGAACATCTCTCCATCTTGTGGCGAGATCTGTTATCTGAATTTTGTAACATAAACCACACGGTCAGCTTCTGGTTGCCCATATCCTGTCGTAGCTTACACACTCTCCACCCCGTGCTTAAGGAAATGCAAGGTCAGATACAAGGAACAACCCCGGTCTCTTGCTCCAGTGAAGCACTAAAGCATTTCTCTGCCATATCTGCTGCTAGATGGGGCCATGCCAAGATCAAGCCTGGCTGTGCTCAGTTCATCCACTCACCGTGAACAAATGAAGTGGGGCCTGGCGCTCTACATCTCCTGCAGACATCAGCATTCGGGGCAGGAGCTGCTCTGCACCGGCTTCCCTGTAACACTGGTGTGGCCCAAGTGCCTGGTTTTGACAGCAGGATCTGACCTGTAGCTCTGTAGCTCTGCTGTAGACCCGTGGCTCTCCAACTGGAGCTCTGTAGGGCTGTCACCAAGATTGCCGTTGATCCTTTCACCCGTCTATTTGGAGAGCCTGCCATGAGAAGAGAGAACACTGGGTGAATCTTTGCCTTCAGGTAGGTATTTTAAAGTTCACTTTGTAGTATCTACACTGGTTTTAATGAAATTGTAGTCTTTGAGGAACTGTAATTAAATTGAGGAACTGTAACTAACAGAAAAATCAGATCTTTTGTAAGTGGCTTAGTAGTATCCAGAAAACCAGAATGGTAGAGTCCTTCAAACCATGAGCTACTACAGCTGGAAATTGTGTTATTCCAAGTGGCGCGTACATCCTCCAGTTCAAGCTCAATTTGATTCCATATTCCTGATCATAAACAAAGGCTGCTTCAGCAAGCAGAAATAAGGACAGAGATTCACAAACTCTGCGAGACAGTTCGTAAAAGAAATTATTCTGCCATTGTTAATGCCACTAAAAACCTACAATATTGTGTTACAGGTTAATCCTCCTCCCCTGCTTTCCTCAGCACTCACCGTTAGCAGCTATCACAACCAGGATTCTGGACTTTTGGGCTGTTGCTTCCCTTGCGTGCAAGCAATTTCCCTACTCAGACTGCAAAGACAGCTTCAGCTGCATCTTCCTCCAGCAGGTCTGACCATAGAGCCCCCCGGAGATCAAAATCCAGCTGAGAGAAGAGCACATCCCCTGCTCAGAGCACTCCCCCAGTGCTTTTGACCCCATGGCTCAAGTGAAAGGGCCGCGCTGCCTTCTCTCTAAATCCTGCACGGAAATGGGAAGAGCCAACACTGCCACCCTTCAGGGCTTCGGTGAGCTCTGAGACTTCACATTGGAGAACAGAAAATCCTGGTTTGGGGCAGCAAAGGCAGTCACTGTTTTCTCTACATAAATGTGTGTGATCCTATTTGCATAATGCAGCAGTAACACATACACCAGGAGAGATTTCTTAATTCTCAGGCACCATAGAGAAAAGCTGTGAAGTTGAGCTGGAGCCTTGGTTATGAGGACCTGGAACTTTCTCCGAGCAATTTAAACTGGTCCCAGATGACCTCTGCTGGTCTCCTCTCTCCCCACCAATAAAGATGTGTTTTTCATTGAGTAGGCATCTGTTCTACAGGACATCGTCTGCAACAGGTCAGCTATAGTCAAAGCAAGGCACACTCTGCTGTGGCATCCTGCAAAGTGAAAAAAGCACAAGTAATGAAATGCCCATGTCAAATCACTGCCATTTTGGTTTATTACCATAAATGAAATGCACTTTTGTTTCCCTTCTCACTGGATAATTTAAATACTAAAGCTCACAGCACACTCTTTAGAAAAATCTATACCAAAAACCTCTGTAAAAAGTGAAGTTTGATTTGAGCAGAGCTCATGTGTTAAAATGAACCAAACCCTCCCTTCCAGGCTGGTGAGTTACAGCAGCATATTCTGTATTGGTTTTCTAACAGATGCCAGGCATCCTCACTCTAAAACCATTCTCAAACAGTTTCTGGCTTACAGTTAAAATTGCACAGGGTGAGGCACAAAATCAGTTGGACATCTGATCACGCCTTGCCCTCATGCACTCCCTTCCTCCTGGGTAGGGTTTCTGAAAACACGACATTATATTGCACTTTGGTGAAGGCTCTGTGCGCTGAGGCCCAAGGTGCTGAAGGGCCATGATCACGCCCTGGAACAGAGTTAAGAGGCCTTGGTGACGCACACGGAGAGATTCTGAAGCATCGTAGAACCTCACGCCGGTTCAGTAACACATCTGCATAAAACTGAAATACTTTTGACCTCTTCAGTCATTGCCATCTGACTTCACTTATTTTTGTGTGACTAGAAATTACGATGTGCAAGTGAGCAAGTGCAGCTCTGTGAAGTCAAAACAGAGTTTCATCAGCAGAACCCAACAGTTTTAACTTCCTGGCCACAACCCATACCCCTACCCCATGCACACACGTTGTACGAATTACCACTGCACCTCAAATTATCGAGTTCACAGATCAGATGGGACACCAATCCTGTGGAAATCTGTAACTTTTATAACCGCCCGTCCTTATTTTCCACTCTGAAGACATTGGGTAAGTATTCCAAAAGATGGAAAAGTCTCATCAACTGCAGCACAGGACTTGGAGCTCACTGAGACCATCCTGAACATTCTCTTCCAGAGAGGTCGCCTTCTGCAGGATTAACATGAATCAACTTGAACCTTACTCTGTGTTTTGGGCAGGAGCTTTCTGCGCTGTCCTGATTACTTGCAGTGCCAAGCCTTGTACGTACGGTCATCTGACGCTATTTAACGTCGCACATCTGTGCAGTTCAGCTGCAGCTGAAACAGTTAATTTGTTAGAGAAGGAGACGCACACTCACACTGGATCTTGGATATTCCCTACGCAGCTGTGACAAGGACAGTCTCCCTCAGGTTCTCTGTTCTTCCTCCCCCTTCAAGGAATGAAATCTGTCGCAAGCAGCAGCTTCAGTCATAACACACATTCAAATGTCATTCATAGCACACATCCAAGAGCTCACTAAACAGTTATTAGGATGTGATTTGAACTGGTGGATTGATACTTGCATATATACTGTGATACTTTTTATAAGACCTACTGTGCTGCCAAGAAGAGCCTCCCTGTTGCAAACACCGAGGCTGATAACCAGCCAGACTGCCAAACCCACGCTGGCCGGCTTACAGCGGAAACAGCAGCAGCTTTTCTTTGAGAAGTGAAGAAAAGTGACAGCATTCTCTGCCTTTCGCTACGGCAAAGCTGCAACAAAGCAAATCCAAGCAGCAACACAGGTTTTAACTCAAATCTTATTGCTGCAAACTCGAAGGCGCTGCCTGTATCTCCATCTCCTCCACATCTTGCTGCTGCCTGGACTACGCACGATAGCACCGAAATGTCAAGCACCACGAAGGTTGTGTTTGTGCTGGTTTCAGTCCGACTGTAGTCGAAGAATTCTCTAAACCATACGTGGATTACTGCTGCTGCCTAGAGGGAGCCGTGGAAACAACAAATCCATTCTCTTAGCCACGATTGAAATGATTTCCAGTTTAACCCAGCAGTGACATGTCAGTATAGAGAGGCAGTATTTGGTAAAAGGGAATGAGGAGGCACAGCTGACACCCTGGCAGGTGCCCTTTCCCATGAAAAGCCCCATTCCTTACCTGCACTTCTCTTTTGACAACCGAGTGTGTTTACACTCAACCTTTCAGTGTTATAAAAAGCCTGGCTGCGTTATCTCTATCCTCTGTGGTCTCAGCTTCCTCCTTCCAGATTCCCTTTACGTTTCCTTCCCTTACTATGGAAGAAACCCCGTGCTCCGTTTGATAACGTACTGCATATTTTCCATATATTATCTAAGAAGCTACAACAACAAGAACAACAACAACATATACACAGCAACTTCAGGGAGAAATTACAAAGACAGTTAAGGATATAACAACAATTTAGGACAGAAAATGAAAGTCAAAAGCATTAACAGTGACCTGATCTGCTAAAATTAAGAACTGCTGCACTTCTCCTCTGCCCCTTCCCAAAACCAAGTGACATGTGCAGCACTGTCTGCACAGTGGATATATTTCCTCTTTAACTGACCAACTTTTAACATCGCTATCACTGTTGTCAAGCACTTTGTCGACTCTAGATACACACAGAATTTTACTAGATCTTGCCTTAATGTTTTAAGTTTAAAATTATTTATTAAAATCAGACAGACAAATTCCGTCCACAAAAAAAGTATGTTAGAAATAATACTCCCAGCACTAATGTTTTGCCTTTGTTAAAAACTCAGACAGGGCAGACTCAGGAGGAAAAAAGCTTTCGTCCTGCAAATATCTGAGTTTTTCTGAAAAACAGGCAACCCAGGAGAGAACAAAACCTACAAGTGGAACTTCCACAGGGTGAATTCTGCAATACCACACTTTCAGAACTCCATGTAAATATGATATATGAGATATGATATAAATATAGTGATATGAATATGATTTATGAGATATGAGATATAGTATGATATAAATACGATCTATAATATAATATGATATATAATATGATGTGATATATATAATATGGTATCACAGAATCACAGACCGTTAGGGATTGGAAGGGACCTCAAAAGCTCATCCAGTCCAATCCCCCTGCCGGAGCAGGAACACCCAGATGAGGTTACACAGGAAGGCGTCCAGGCGGGTTTTGAATGTCTGCAGAGAAGGAGACTCCACAGCCTCTCTGGGCAGCCTGGGCCAGGGCTCTGTCACCCTCACTGAGAAGAAGTTTCTTCTCCAATTTCAGTGGAACCTCCTGTGTTCCAGTTTGTGTCCGTTACCCCTTGTCCTATCATTGTTTGTCACCGAGAAGAGCCTGGCTCCATCCTCGTGACACTCACCCTTTAAATATTTCTAAACATGAATGAGGTCTCCCCTCAGTCTCCTCTTCTGCAAACTAAAGAGCCCCAGCTCCCTCAGCCACTCCTCATAAGGGAGATGCTCCACTCCCTTGATCATCTTTGTAGCCCTACGCTGGACTCTCTCCAGCAGTTCCCTGTCCTTCTTGAGCTGAGGGGCCCAGAACTGGACACAATATTCCAGATGCGGTCTCACCAGGGCAGAGTAGAGGGGGAGGAGAACCTCTCTGCCCTACAACCACCCCCCTCCTGATACACCCCAGGATGCCACTGGCCTTCTTGGCCACAAGGGCACAGATATGATATATAATATGATACAATACAATACAATACATAACCATAACATTCCTGACCTGCTGAATCCGGACAGCCCACCTGGAGTCAGCCACGTGTTCCTCTGAGGGGAAATCTCTGTACGAAACCCTCAGCGTTGGTAATGCAGGACACGAGGAGCCCCGTCTGCAGGGACCTTGCTGCAGAATTCCTAGGAGAAACAGAGATCAGCCTTGGGAAAAACCAGGGAGCCAGGAGGTCTGGCAGGAAAGACTTCTGGAATTGTTCTGTGATCCAAACTATTTTCTCCATCATCAGTTTGGAAAAACCTTTACCTTGGAATGAAGTCCTGCCAGCTCCTGCACTTGTGAAGCTGCATCCCAGCTCTCTTGGGATTAAACGGGACTTCTGTTCCAGATATCCAGAGTTTTTCCAGAGTATTTCTGCAGTGCCGTTCTGCTTCATTCAGTGTCTCTAGCAAAGCAAAAGCATTTCTACCTTGATAGCATCACACGTCCTCACCTAACACATTTTTTTGTGTCACAACACTTGTTTTTACAATTTAACTACAGTCTGTTTTGGATTTGTTACTGAAATACCCGTCCCCAAATTAAACACTGTTTTCAATTTCAGGAACTTTTTGTCTACAAAACTGAACTAAAAATGAACATAAAAACTAGAAAGTGTAACCCAAATACACTCAGCTATGTATTTTTAAAAGTAGTTATCACTAAAAGCCATTTTAAAACACCAGGTCCCCAATACCCATCCCTAGAGAAGCAGTTTTGAGCTAAGGAAGCAAATGGGCAACTCAGTACCTTTTGCAATGCAAGGCACTATTTTCAGTTACGTATGAATAATATTCTCCATCATAAGATATAAATATTATTCTCAATATTCTCATTATTTCAGATAACCCTCTTTCAGGTCAAGCAAGGACATGCCCATTTATACTATGTAAAGAGATTTAATTGCGGAGTCATTTCACACAGAAATGGTCATAAAACCACTTTTTGGCATGCTATGTAGCCACCCTGAAGGCCAAAAGTGGTTCAGCTGCAGTTCATTTCCCTGTACTACGATGTCTGAAAGGACCAGAGGGGTTTTGGCATCAGCAGTGGTGAAAAAAAAGGTTGAAAGAGTGACAGAGTCTGCTCTGACCACACAAACCTTGGTCTTTAACAGAGTATTTTCCAAACACAAGTCCTGGTTAAACCCCAAAGCACGAACTTCAAAGCTGGTACGGTTTAACACAAGTGGTAAGGATTGATGAGAACGAATGAATCCTTCCTTAGAGATTAAAACCCCTTATTTGGTTGTTTTGTGGTTTAACTTCACTTTTTCTATTCATTTGTCACCATTCTGCCTCCCCTCCTCTTCTGAGGGTCCTTTTGAGAATATTTTTGCCAGAACAGGCTGTTTTTCCAAGCTGGTTTTTCTCATACAGTTCAGCAGCTTGTTTAACCCAAATCATCTCCCAGTCCTTTCCAAGGTGACAAATAAAGCAAAATGTATGGAGAAATCACTACTGTTTTTTTTGGTTGGTGGGTTGGTTTTTTGAGATTCACCCAAGTGCTGAAGGGACAAAAAAAACCCCAAGCCTGATTATTAGGAATAACAAAATACTGCCTTACAATTCCTTTTTTTGCTGTACCTTTACACCACCGCCACCGAATACTTCAAAATCCCTGCATTCCGCAAGACAACTCCCCATACAGGCAGTACAACTGACAGCTTACAGCGCTTGTTCCTCCTTATATTTGGAATTCCAGGTTCAGAATTCAGGTTTAACAACAAAGCCCAAGTCGTGTCTCGAGATGCTGCTTTTAAATGTCACCTGCTTAGGAAGCAACGCTGACAAATCAGCTTCACTGATAAAGGTGAAACCTTTCTGATCAGCCAGCTCTTTGCAATATTGTCTTGGATTTCCATTTCCAGGACTAGCATCCAGATGGCACACCAAGTTATTTAACCCCTCCAGGGCTCAAAACCCAACTGTCAAGTTACCACAGGGAGGTAGCTTCTAAATAAACGTGGAAGTCTGGCCTCAAGATTTAAAACACGATTTTTTTATATCATCGCGATGCTGTTACGTGCAAAGTCCCCAGGGCAAACTCAACAGGAAGGTGACGGAGAACGCGTGTGCTGAAATTAAATGCAGAAGCTTCGGTGTTATGCCATACTTCGCATCAAACCCCACGTATTGAACAAACGCACGTGCAAGATAGTAAACGAAGTGGCAAACATTTTTAAATAACATCTTTAATTAAAGTTTTTGCAAAGGCAAAATATTAAACTTAAAATAGGTCTTAGTACATCAAAATACTAAGTTCTCTAATTGTATTCCAAGCATGGCCTTTGAAACATAATATCCTGTATATCACAGAGGAGCAACCTTGATCTGCAATTGTACAGAATGAATTTTACAAACATAATAAATATATTTACCCCCTTACACATAACAGTATATGTACAACAGCAGTTGACAATAGTAGCTCAGAACAGCAAAAAAGGATATTCCCCCACTCCGTATTCTATTGGTACCCTATGCACTCTGGAACGTGTCTGTACGGATCGCTAACCCAAGGGTTTTCCTGGTAAAAAAAAAAAAAGCTCCTTTTGTTCCACAACGCCCAACCCATCAAAGAAGAATTAAATGAACGCACTGCATGAACTGCCCGAAAAAAGCAGACAACGGGGAAACCAAAGGACCGGTTTGGTCTTCGTAAAACATTTCCCAACCAATCGCAACAATGGGAAAACGAGACTTTAAAAGCCAGACGCCAATACGTGACAACGTGCAAGTCTCTTCATCTTGTATCATCTCAAAGACTGCAAAGAACCCTAATTTCAGCTGGGGTGGCACCCAACACACCCCACCACGCTGCATGAAGCAGCCCGGTATCACCGCTCCGGTGTGCGCTATCCTAAAACCACTCTTCACTTCCTGGCCATCTTATTGCATCCTATTAGGAAGCTTTTGCTTTGGGGGAAATTTGTGGGGGGGGGCCCTTTGTTTTCAAGGAGCTTTTACAAATTGAGGAGATTGAATCCAAATGACCTTTAGTGAACGAGGTCTCTAACTGTTTCACTGAAGTGAAGGCGTTCCTCTCTGGTAGTGTTACATGGTGACATAACTACTGCTAACTGTTGATCAGTGGAATCACTGTCACAGACTCAATCGAGTTCACTTTAACTCACCAAATTCTGCAGCAGAAATAGAAAACAACGTTTATACATATTAAAAAAAAAAAAGTCTGTTCCATGACACAACACGTCCTTTCCTCTGTTCTAGAAACTGTGCTTCAGAATCACACATCCTATTCTTGGAAATAAACTCCGACCAGGATTATCACCTTAAACTGAATGGTGTCCAATGCAACTTGTGAGTACAACGCAGGAACAAGGAGTATGAAGCCTCCAAGAAATCTCGCTGCTAACCAGTCACTGAGGGGGAATAAAAACATATTTTACTTAAATAGTCCAACATAAAGTTCCTTAAGTGACTACAGTCTCTATTACCTCCTTAACAGAAAACATCTTTCAATTTGTTTTCCACTTGGATGTTTTTAAATGATTGCACGCACTGAAACCCAACAGAATTAGAGCAGAAAGAGTTGCCTTTCAGATCGAAGCATTGCAGGAAACCCGCTCTCACAGGAACCTAACCAAAGTTGTGTCAGACAGGCAAAACTGGTTTCTGCAAACTGAAAAGGCACCAGACTCCCAGTTTTGCCCAGCTGCTCCACAAGTTTCCATCAGCCATCACGGTTACGATGATGAAGTTATCTTTCCCCATTTTTTCCATCATTAAAAGGTGCTCCGTTATCTGTGCAAATTTTAACATAAGCCCTCTTGAAATCGTTAACTGTTTCCATAATACTGAACTATTTAAATGGGAACAAAAAAAAAAAATCAACAACGAAAAGTATTTCCAAGACTGGGGAGGGGAGGGGGAGATGGATCATCGGTGAACGTGGGAATCCCTTGCCCTCTGAAAGGAATGGTTTCTGTGGAACCTCATGAAATGGTCTATTCAGTTACATCGTTAAAACCATGATTAAAAATTCAAGTACAATAATAAAATTAAGCAAACTACGTTCTTACAGCAAGCTGCTACAATAAAATGAAATTAAAACATGCTTTTTAATTTTAAAAAAAAGGAACACTTGATGTAGCAATAAGAGCACAGTGTGGTATGTTCACGTTTGACTGGCTTCCCAAAAAACGTCACAGGTACTTGTGTTTGAAGACAAAACTCCTTATCTGAAAAGCATCCCGTACAGTTCGCTCGCAAGACCGTGCGAGTTCAGAAAGCCTCCGACATCCTTCACAACAGGCCAAGCTTCAGTCACCTTTCAAATTCTCCTATTTCTTACAAATAAATAAAAAGGCTATGCAGCTTCTAGTACATGTACGTGGGTGAAAAAGTCACTAAGATGTGTGGAAACAGAACGTTGTACAAGTGGTGTGGG
The DNA here is from genome assembly GCF_000695765.1 of Mesitornis unicolor. Lineage (NCBI taxonomy): Eukaryota > Metazoa > Chordata > Aves > Mesitornithiformes > Mesitornithidae > Mesitornis > Mesitornis unicolor. Next base: position 4,661 of record NW_010198638.1, on the reverse strand, counting down.
TTCCAGCAGTATAATCTCTAGCTGAAGGGTTTTCCTTTCCTGTTACTGGTTTGGTTGTGCACCGTTACGGGAAGTTTTCTGAAGTCCACTACTTAAGACTTACTGGTAATAGGTACGGAAAAGATGAGGGAAGGAATCAGCTGGTGCGTTATTCCTTTCGTTGCAGTTGTACACAGAAGTGTCAGCAGTGGTAAAAAAAAAAAATAATAATTAAAAATAAAATATCTGCTTTGCTCAGAAGAAAGCAAACATCGATTAGTTTGAGATGCTTTAAGCCCCAAGCCAAAAATGTCCTCTAAATGCCGATTCCCTTACTTAAGAATGAACTAGAAAAAACATCCATGAACTTTCCAGAAAGCCGGTGTGTGTAGATGGCTTCCTAACAACCACACATATGGCTCTGGACACAGCCCACGGGCAGATGTAGTCTGTACCACCGAGAGCACAGTGGAGAGAACCACAGCGGAAAAACCTAATCCTCCGTACGGTGTTCTGAGTTTTCACCATACTGCTGAGACTGAAAACGCACTCGGAGGCAAGTAAATCAGAGAACTGAAATTAGAGCAGTCCTTGTTACTGCTAAAATGCATTTGTGGCTTTGTGAATAAGGTTTAAAGAGTTTCCTTCTCGAGCAAAAAGAGGTCAGAAATCACAGTTCTACTGTCTGCTTCTGAAGGTCTTTCCCTATTTCCTGAAAATTACCTTCGCTGTGCTCTTTGTTCATCATCTTTCCAAAGCACCAAATGAAACCTATGTTGTGTTTTGAAATGGTGAGCCACACGAACATCCCTTCCTCAACAGCTTCTGAAGCGCAACGCCCATTCCCTCTCCTCGTTCGAAAGCAGGGCTTGCAAGAACAACCAACGCACGAAGAAAAGGTGCTCACTTCTCAAGAGAGGCAGGGGCGAGCGACCGTGCTGCTTTTCACTAAATAAAGCCCACCACAAAACCACACCTCTGGAAAAGGCAAGTGAAAAAGTGACCACACGGGGTTTGGTGCACCCGACTGCTCCGTTTTCTGTTACCAGGAGAGTCGAAACACACGGGAACAAAAGCAGTGCTCTCTAAGCTGTGCAGCAATCTCCAGGAGAAACCTCGGAGAGATTCACTGCTGCGGGTAACTCGTGGCTGTGCTTTCCAGTGGAGCGGATCTTTGACTAACAGAGCTGCTGCCAGGATGTTAGGGGTTCTATGGGACTTTCTGTATTAAAAACGCAGCCGTTCTTGTGGTCTGTTGAATTATTTGTGGATGTCTGGACTACACGTGTAGTAAGCAGGTGAAGGAATGCATCTACTATGCCATTACCTACACATCTGATTCAAAAGGTCTCCAAGGAGACCTGACCAAAAGGTCTCCAAAGCCTTTGAAAAAAAAAAAACCAACTAAAAATCAATGGAAACTATAGCATTTGTTTCAGTTCAATGATGCCGGACCACCACCAAACAGCAAGAATGTAATTACCAAGTTAAGCAATCTGCCTTTCGTGGGGGGAAGCTACAGGTGCTTAGTATTTAGAAAATACAGCCCTAAAGGAAAGATATCACTTACATGAAATTAAAATGATTTTGAAATATAAACGATCATCTTACCATTTCGTAACTGCTAGGAACAACAACCTGTTTATGGGGAACTGAATTTAAAACAACAAATAGATATAATAATTAATGAGCATATCAGAATTAAAAATATTTTCCTTATACAAGTTATTTAAAATTTAACACCTTAATTCTTACCCTTCTGTACAAAGCTTGCACGCAGTTTAAGTAACATTCTGACCATCCTCACTACCAAAAGGAAGTGTTCAAAGCAAAGATTTGTACACACAATAAGCATTTTCAGATTAATAATCTATCAAAGGGAAGAGTTCCTTCAATCGGTGGAAGAAGTATTTTAAAATCTTAAATCGAGGGAAGAAAGGGGTGGGGGGAACCAAGCCTTACATGCTAAATACCAGCTGTAGGTACCTGTATGTAGAATTGATAATTAAGGTATTCCTAACACACAAAACCAGCTCCCAGACAACGCTATAGCTGCTACAGTCCATGGCTTGCTCATCTGAAGTAGTGTCTTTGTTGCCACATTTTACCTTTGTTCCAATACTTTTGCTTATGGTTTATCTCTGATGTGCAGATACACATTTTGGTTGGAGTACACATCCAAGTCTCAACATTTCCTGCTTTTTTTTTTCGTATTTTTTTTTTCCTTTTACAGGGAGTTTTTTTTGTTTGTTTTGTCTTTTAAAACTTCACCATTCCGCATCCCCAATGGCTTTGGAAAATACATAATCTCTTCCGTTAAGATTCATGATGCCATCTTTGAGATGAAATTTCCATTTGTTTTTACTTCTGTGGATCTAAAAACAGGGGAAACATTGAACTATTACTCTGCATCAGAAATATAAGAAGTAGTAAATAATAAGAGCAAAAAAAAAGGAAAATAACTTAGACATACATTACAAAATTACGAGAGACATCTTTAAAATCAATTCTGCATTTAACTATGAAAAACAAAACCTAATTATGCATACAGTAGCATTTTCTGTTCTCATGTTTTAAACCAGGGACACCAACTGTCACAAACCATGCAAGCACAGAGGCATTCCAAAACCCAAAGCATACAGCACATTTTTAGAAGTGGCTGGAAAGAGAGAGATACATACACCTGTGCTGCTTTAATTTCATTAAATTATCTTTGATTACAACAGCCAAGAAACTCCACTTGAGAGCCAGAAAGCCCCATTTCCACCAGCGTAACAGAAAGATTAATGTTTTAAACCAGCCCTGAAAGGGTCGAACTCTAAGTTTTACCATTTGCACCTCTTGTCTAACCTCCACTTTGCATGAAAACCAGTTGGATTATGTCTTGTATAGATAGGTAACACACTTAGTTAACTTTCTACTAACATTCCAGTTTGACTCTGGGTTTCCAAAAGTTAAGTTCTGGTTAAAAAGCAAGTGGATTATTTATGCACAAGTTGATATAGAATATATGTCCTAGTCTTATATTCTCTCATTTCTCCTCAACACAGTGGGTCATGGTATATGTTTTACATTCCAATTCTCCTAATAAAGTGTCAGGTGAGAAAGCAGCATCTCCAATATTGGGGATGATGGCATGAAGCTTCAACTGTAACGTACAGTCTTCCCAGTTAAAATATTAGCCTTTTTAAGATTTTGTATAAAAGAAACCTGTAGGATTAAGCTGGGAGACCAGTCCAGCTATTTGCAACAACTCAAGAACTACTAGGACAGACAAACAAATTAACACATTCATTCTATTCTTGCTCCACAGGGAACCCATTACAGAAGCCTGTGACACAGTGAATCTTCAGGTTATAATGGATAGTCCTGTTGACACAGGATAAGACAAAGAATAAAACAACAGTTTTATTCCTATTTACAAAAATATTCCATACAGTGCTAACTCTCATTTCTTTATGCCCATTCCCAAACAAACACTACCTGACTAAAGGCTGCAGGTTGACCAACACGGGGAAGGAGGTCAGAGAAGATGCAAGGACAAGAAACAGTTGTAGTACTGGAAGACTTCAGTTACTGATGCCTACTGGGTAAACCCAAAGTGTGGCACTGAAGATGGTTTAGAAACAATACAGTCACGTCCTACTTCATGAAGGAGCTAAGTCAGGAACCCATAGAACACACAATCCTCTTCTTGGTTCAAGACAGCGTGCAGGGCTTTAGTTAGAAAGTAGCAACAGAACTAACAGCAACTACACAAGACCAACATTTTCCAAGGGCAATAAAAAGTCAATAAATCCACTACAAGAGTGTTCGACTAAATTTATGTTCTTATGTCCAATTGAAAACTAAAGGAAACTGAACAAAATTCAGTCTAAAGGTAGAAATTTTGCAAAAGACTACCAAAAAAAGTACTGTCAACATAGAGCAAACAAACACCTGCGACCTACCAAGAAGGACATCAGAAAGAGCAAGACACCACAAGTACAACCAAGAAGCAGAACACGAAGATACTCAAAGAAAGCAAAGACCTTTCAGAAAGCTGAAATGGTCTTCAAAAGAGGAAAGATCATCATAAACTTTTGCAGATGAAACACAGAAAGGTAATCATGCAATCTAAAGAAAGTTAAGAAAATTTTACAAAAGACATAAAACTAAGAAAGCCCCACCGCAACTTCTCAATTTCCATCAAGGATGGGAGTCACCTCATCTACTACGAGTGCTGTAGAAACAAGCAGTAAAGCAGCACCACAACAGGAATGAACACAACACTCGATCAATTGGTAGTATTCTTGTTTGGGCTGTGCTCATTTTCAGCTAAAAAGTCAGTGCCTATAGCAAGAAAGCAAACAAGGAAAGGTCTGGCTCATACACTCTACTTGCCTTTCAAAATGGTATTCAACTAAAATGCCTCATCAGACACATCTGAGCTGCCATAAGGTGAGAAGACAGGCCCACCACAACAGGAATGAACACAACACTCGATCAATTGGTAGTATTCTTGTTTGGGCTGTGCTCATTTTCAGCTAAAAAGTCAGTGCCTATAGCAAGAAAGCAAACAAGGAAAGGTCTGGCTCATACTTGCCTTTCAAAATGGTATTCAACTACAATGCCTCATCAGACGCATCTGAGCTGCCATAAGGTGAGAAGGCAGGCCCTTAGATGAGTAAGTAACTGAATAA
>NW_010198637.1:4946-13914 GCF_000695765.1 Mesitornis unicolor | reverse complement strand
TTATATATATATATATATAAGAACATCGTGCAAAATGTGTCCACTTTGGAGCCGACGGAAGAGCACGATGTTTAAAGCTGTCTGAACAGCTTCTCTGTCTCAACAGGAGCATTTTTTCGTTTCATTAGTGCCAAGTGCCCCTGTCAAGCTGCTATTTTAGGGCATTTCTGTGTGAACTCGGAGCGGGCTCCACCGAAAACTGTGCCCGTGCAATGCAGCAGCACCGCTCGGTGCTCGCTCTGAGGGGCCCGAGGATGCTCCCCATCCCGGGTACCCCCGAGCAGGCAAAACGGGCAAAGCCTCTCCTGATAAAGCCGTAATGAACCCAAAGTAGGGTTTGTTGCACCAGGCAGACGTTTCTTCAATACGGCGAGCCAGCGCTGGGTTTGAACTATTGCTCAATTTGCTCTCGGTGCAATCTGAAGCGCAGCGCCCAGATTAATCATCGGCCCGGAACGTCGCAGGGCTGCGCAAACGGGGATACGGAGATTAATTGGAGAAGGGCGTTTGAGTGCGTGGTTCAGCATCTTGAGTAATGGGAGCTGAGCATCCCGGATCCCACCCACGCACCCCTGCCCTGCTGGAGATGGGCTCTGTCTCTGCACTGGGTTGCTTTGCGCAAGCACTGAGCGGGAAGCAGGATGGGATGGGGTTCCTGGGGTGCCAACAGGGGTGCTCACAGCTTTAGGCAATGGCTGCACCATGAAGGGGCACCAGGGACCCCCAGCCTGGGGTCTTTTCATCCCCGCGGTCATGAACAGAGCCACCCCCCAACGCTGCTCCTGCCCCAGAGCTGCGCTCCCGGGTGCTCTTTGCCCTGGCTGCTTTAATGAGGGGATGTGCCTCGGTTTTTTCCCCTCTCAGTCCGCTACAGATCTCAAATTTCTTATAAAAATATAAATTATAATAGAAGGCAATGCACCAGTGAGATCAGAGCCCAGAGGTGGTGTCAGCCCTAACGGCTTTATTAAGGTTTTAATATTCACTTCACCTCTAGCTCATCTCGCAGTCATTATGGTTGGGAAGAGGAGGAAATTGGGCTGTGCAAAGGGACACAGGGACACAAGGACCCACGTCCCGTCCCCCAGCTTTGTGCCATGTTTTGGGGACGGGTGCTTGCTCGGGACACGTTTCCAGAGCCCCAAATTGCCGTGAAGGTGAATAATGCCATGAAAACAAGAGTTGAACCGGAATGCATTGATTTGCTGGCAATGTCTGCGCCTGCAGCAGCTCCTGCGAGGGCGAATTTTCAGATGGAAATGGAACTCCGAGCAAAACCTGATTTGCTTAAAATAACGGTGAAGCTTGAATTGTTTTGTGCTGGAAGAGCAAGTAAACAAATGGGTAAAGGGAGTCTGATTAGCGAGTGTGAGCTTTGTGTGATGCTTTTCAATAGGGAGTTATGGGGCGGTGGCAGGAGCACACCTATTTGGGGTGTAAAACCCGTCGGCTTGTTCAAGCAGCTGCATCGCAGCCCCATCGTTTGGGGTCAATTAACGAGAGGTCCCTCGCAGAACTGCTAATAACCGCTTAATAAATACTTAAATAGGCACCCAGCCATTGCAGCAATAGCACCAAGTGCTCTGCCTCTGCCCGTGGGGGGTTTTTTTTGGGGGGGTGCCTCTGCCAGGACTCCCCTGGTGACAGGAAACCCCCCTGGCGTCACCACTGGAGGGGTGACACAGTTCCAGTGCCACCCGATTGCGTTTCCAGAGGCGGGCAATAGTGGTGATTTGTTGGAGGGCTGTTGATAAGACCGTAAACTCGGCACTGACCCTTGCACCTTTATGTCCCACCCAGGCCCAATGTCCCCTCACACCCCAGTGGGCAGGAAATCCTGCGGCCACTCATAAAGATTAAGGAATGGCTTTGATTCAGTGAGATGAGGGCCCCACGTGCCAAAAACGAAGCAGGAAACTGCTCCAGCCTGAGGAGGCGGTTGTAGCGGAGCCAGCTCGCTTTGCCCGTGTCCAATTTACCAAATTCTTGTAAACAGCAATTAAAGAAGCGGCAGCAGTGCCGGGTGTCTCGTTAAGCTTTGCCTTAACCCTTCATTTCGCCCAGGGAAGGATAATTTGAGGTGAACGACGCACTGGCAGCGAGCAGGCCCTGTGCAGGCCCAATATGGGCCTGAGCGGCGGCTCCTGCGCCTCCTGCCCGGCCACTGCAGGGGAGAAATGGGGGAAAACCAGCAAGATTTGGTGTTTTTTGGTCGTGCATGACTCGTGGGCTTTCTCCTGCCCTTTGCAGTGCTCCCAAATGACCAATCAACTCCTCTTTAGTAGGTTTATTTCGCTCATTAATCATTACTTCAGTGCTCTTGATGGTTCATTTCGTGTGGATTTCAAGCGCTGCGTGGAAGAGCATAATTCACTTTATGAGGGCATTCTGTTTGTTTTCTGGGTACATCTTTAAAGGCCAATTGATCCATGTAAGTGGAGGAGGATGCATGGATCCCATATGGTGCCTCGAGAGCCCGGTCTGGGTTTATTACCCAGGTAGAGAGGGATGCATCGATCCGGGCGAGTGCCATTTGAACTGGGAATTCTGCTTTTATAATATGAAATGCTGCTTTTGGGGGGTTATTAAGTGGCTTCTCCTCAGTAATGTTCATTTTCAACCCAGAAACTGGCCAGCATGGGCATCCCAGCGACCCGCATCTCCTGCTTAGGGATTATTTTTGGGGGATATTTTCTGTCTGAGACTTCATTGGCAACGCTGCCATCGGCGAGAACAAATATTGCCATGCAGGGATTCAAAACCCATCATTTTATAAGTATTTCCACCAAAAGCAAGAGGCTTATTCCATTCTAGGGCCATGATCGTTATGGAAATTCGGAAGCAGTGAGCAGCTCGTCTCACTCTTGTGAATCATCCCGTGGATTTCCAACTTAGTGGAGCTGGCAGGGCCACCAGAGCAGGGCAAGGAGCTGGGGGGACCCGAACCTGTGTCCCCTCAAGGCTCATGTGCCTGTGCAAGAGCCATGGGGCAGCTTTGGTAACGAGGAGCTTTGGTTACGAGGAACTTTGGTGATGAGGAGCTTTGGTGATGAGGAGCTTTGGTAACGAGGAGTTTTGGTAACGAGGAGTTTTGGTAACAAGGAGCTGTCTCCGTCGCTTTGTTCTGGTTCATTTTGGGAGCCGCGGAGCTGCCAGTTCAGCCCAGGGAGCAAGAGCCAGAAAATCCATCACTGCCGCCGCCGCTGCTCTTTGTATTTACATTTTTATTGATGCCTGCAGTGTAAAACACCCATTATTTTAACTGGAAAATCCATCGAGCGGGCTGATAAAGCTTCCCTTAAGAAAGGGGTGGAAGGCTTGAGCAGCGTGGTGCCTCCACTAAAATGGAAAAGGTGTGTTTGCCTCCAGCTGGGAAATCCTTGGAAATCACTCAAAAATCACGTCCTGAACATGCAGGAGCCAGCGAGGAGCCCTTGTCCTGTCTGGCAAAGGGGGATGTTTTTGGGGTCAGCCGCGAGTCCCATTAAATGTGTTGAAAAGCTTTGCTGGGTGCCCCTTAAAAACCAAAGCGAACCAACAGACCGACATGTGCACACCCAGCTATGGGGGATGCTTCTGTAATTGCAGAAAAATTTACTTCTTCTTCTTCTTCCAGAGCAGGAACGATGTGGAAAACTCTGGTGATGCAAGGCAGGTTTCAAACCACTTATTAAATAATGCAGAGCGAGAGTTAAAAATTGATGCTAAACTTTATTTTTCGGCCTCCTGAGAGGCGGCGCAGCTCGTTACCGGTGTCTGCGCCGTTTATCAGCAGCCAGGAGACTTGCAGTGTGTTAATGCCTATTAGAACCCCAAAAGATGCCTAAAAACGGGTGGGAATGTGGGAAGCAGACCTGTGCGGAGACTGGAGCAAAGTCAGGGGGTTTATCCCGTAGCATCTGCACACCCCAAGGGAAAATCCCACTGGAGCGTGTTCAGAGCAGAGCCACAAGGATGGTGAGGGCTCTGGAGAACAAGCCTGATGAGGAGCGGCTGAGGGAACTGGGCTTGTTTAGCCTGGAGAAGAGAAGGCTGAGGGGAGACCTCATCACCACCTACAACTGCCTCAAGGGAGGTTGTGGAGAGGTGGGTGCTGGGCTCTTCTCCCAGGTGATGGGGATAGAACAAGGGGAAACGGCACCAAGCTGTGCCAAGGGAGGTTCAGGTCAGAGATAAGGAGGAAGTTCTTTACTGAGAGGGTTGTCAGAAGCTGGCACAGGCTGCCCAGGGAGGTGGTGGAGTCACCATCCCTGGATGTGTTTAAAGAGCGGGTAGACGAGGTACTTAAGGATATGGTTTAGGGGGTAGACAGGAGCGGTTGGACGTGATGATCTCAGAGGGCTTTTCCAACCGAGCCATTCTGTGATTCTGTGTGTGACTGGAAACGTCCCATTTCCCTCCCTGGGTGCCAAGATGGGAGAGAAACTCCTGTAGATGTATCACAGGTCCCCTGCAACACGCGTGGGTTTTAAACGGGCTAATTAAATATTAATAAACCATAAAGATGGGCGCCGTTAGACACGCAGAGGAGAACAGATGGGCTGTAGTTAACCACAGCAGCGTTTCTGGATGTTCGAGCTCCTCGCAGGGCTCCCGGCCCATGAGATGCGATGGGGGTGATCTCAGCCCCTCGCCATGTGGGGCTGGATGGGGATGGAGGTGTAAATGGGGTAAAAAACCCTGATTTTCTGCTGAACGCAGCTCACACCTTTGGGAGGATGAGGGGATTTGTATGTGGGGAGCAATTAACGGGGAGCAATTAACGGGAAGGGCAAACCTTGTGTGACAGCGGATGGGCTGGGGACAGCGATGAGCAGATCCATCTGCAAAGCGGCTGTCCCAGCGAGCGAGAGAAGGAAAAGGCTGTTAATATTTTATTAATTAAGGCTATTAATATTTTGTTAATTGAGGGTTTTAATATTTTCTTAATTAAGGGTTTTAATATTCCGTTAATCAAGGTTTTTAATATTTTATGCCAGGCGTGGAAGCAAAAATCTGAATGTGAACAGTAGCGTGGTGTAGCATCCTCCGAATTATCAGGGGAAGAACGGTGACTCCCAGGGCTTTCCTGCATCTGGTAAAGCACTTTTACCTTTTACCTGGAAAGGGAGGGAATGCATTGAGGGTTTTCTAAATTTTTCTTCTGTTTTCTTTTCAAATAACGTGAGAAAAATGGTCTGGGCACCTCCAAGCATCACCAGAGGGAGATTGGGAGGCTCCTGGGTTCACTGCAAGGGTGTGGGAGACCGGGAAACAAGAGGAAAGGATGTCATTCATGAGTGGTCGCTGTTAAACCTAAGGGGGAGGACGGTAATTGCGCTAACCGTTGCCGCAAGAATAAAAAGTAAACTCCAGCAGTCAGCAACCAAGTTTTGATAAATAGGAATACCAGCTGCTCAGGTGGAGAACTTAAAGATCTGTGCAGAAGCGGGCGATGAAAGAGTTGCTTGAATACATTCAGGGCCCATTGTTCGGGAGAAGAAAGCGGAGAAGAGAAGGAAAATAGAGCTCCTCAAAGTAATGAGTGGAGCAGATGAGGGAGAACAAAGGCCCGGCAGCTCCCGGGCCCCGTTAATTTGTTCCTATCTCATTGAGGAGAGCGAGAGCCGCGGCGGCTGTTTGATACGGCAGAGAGGGGGGAGTTATTAGAGCTCAGATAAATAACGGGAGAGGCAGCGTCGGGGCTGATAAAATCGATCAGGCTCTGGAAACTGAGTTTGGCGAGCGCTTCCTAAGAGGGTTTAACACCTCTGGGGTCTTTACAAAATGCCTCTAATTGCAGCCGGTACCCCCGGCCGTGGGGCTGTGCATTCAGTGTTGCTCAGTGATGCTCAGAGATGCTCAGTGACGGTCAGGGATGGTCAGCAATGCTCAGTGATGCTCAGAGGAGCTCAGGGATGGTGAGAGATGCTCAGCGATGCTCAGAGAAGCTCAGCGATGCTCAGAAATCCTCAGAGATGCTCAGCGATGCTGAGATGCTCAGCAATGCTCAGAGATGCTCAGAGAAGTTCAGAGATGCTCAGAGATGCTCAGAGATGCTCAGAGAAGCTCAGTGATGCTCAGAGATGCTCAGTGATGGTCAGGGATGCTCAGCGATGCTCAGAGAAGCTCAGCGATGCTCAGAGATGCTCAGTGATGCTGAGATGCTCAGCAATGCTCAGCAATACTCAGAGGTGCTCAGAGATGCTCAGAGAAGCTCAGAGATGCTCAGAGATGCTCAGAGAAGCTCAGTGATGCTCAGAGATGCTCAGTGATGGTCAGGGATGCTCAGCGATGCTCAGAGAAGCTCAGCGATGCTCAGAGATGCTCAGTGATGCTGAGATGCTCAGCAATGCTCAGCAATACTCAGAGGTGCTCAGAGATGCTCAGCGAAGCTCAGAGATGCTCAGCGATGCTCAGTGATGCTCAGTGATGCTCAGAGATGCTCAGCAATGCCCAGAGAAGCTCAGCGATGCTCAGAGATGCTCAGTGATGCTCTGGAGCCAGCATCTGCATGGGCTGGCCACCAAGCCCGTTGCCCTGCACTGCACGAGGTGCCTGTAACCCCTCCTGCCACCCTGTTCATCGTCCTGGGCCACGCTTATTTCCAATTACGGTTCAGTTTATCCCAATTAAACACCACTTATGCTTCAACGTAGTTATCCAGCCCAATACTCTTAATTAGTTTGTAAAGTATTAGGAGCCAATTTTAATTATTTCCAGTGGGTTTCGGGGAAATCTCAATTAGGTGCTTTCTGCTTTTGCTCCTCCGCCTCCCCAGGCGCCGTTTCCTTCCCCACGCCCCCCTCGCCCATCGGCAGAGCCCAACCGAAGCCATGGGGACCCAGCAGAGCCCAACCGGAGCCATAGCAAACCCAGTGAGCGCGGTGGGGGGCACGGGGGCCACCCAAACCAACCCCCCCAGAGGAGCAGCCACCTGGGGAGCCTCCCGATCGTTATCTCGAGTCATTTTTTTGGTAATTGCTTCACTTCGCATGGAATTTAATTACGGCAACCCACATGGGGATCGGCTGCACGGTGCGATTTCCCGTGGCTTGTTTGCTTCGCTGGGGGGGTTGTGGTGCAGGCGTCCCCCTCCTTCAGCTGCATCCAAAACCTTTGGACCCGGTGCAGCCTCTCATGTGCAGATCAACGCTCCCCACTCCTTCATGGGCCGGGAAAGCAGAATTCACCTCTTTTAGGGGAGGAAAATAGCACCCAAAAAATAGATGCAGCAATTCTCGGCTCCGAGACCGAAGATGAATCCTCCTTTCTGCTCATTATGAAATACCTATTATCTGCCTTTATCTCCGAGCCAGCGGTGTTATTTCGATTTAGCAGCGTACGAGAAATGCAAGGAAATATAATAAAAGAGCCATGGATGCACTATTTAATGTCAGAATGACAGATGCTTCAATTAGGCAGACAGGGCTATTTCTCCCCAAAATAGATAAAGATGAAATTTTTATAAGATTGCACTGTTTGTGTTGACGTTACAGTACTGCTACAAGTGTTCATTACAAGATAAATTAAAATAAAAGCTCCAATTTCAGCAGAAACCCGAACCGATTTGCCAGCAACTTTGCCAGTCGTGGTTTGACGGCGAACCCCCGAAATTACTGGAAGTGTCGCCTTTCCGGCACTGTTAAATTCCAGGGCATATTTGTAGAGAAACTGGGTCGAGGAACAGTCAACAGAAAAGTGATGTCTGTGTTTACCCTGGCATTACATATATATACTTTGAATTATGCATGAATTAAAGGAAAAGTCAACACGAGCGACACAGTGAACACAACTCGGCGTCTGCGCACGGGTTTGGAGAGGGGCCTCAAGGAGGGGATGGCGATGGGGACATCCCCCCAAGAATGAGGGCCCTGTGCCCTGCCATGGGGTCGGATGGACCGGGACCACCGCCCCCTTCCCACACCCACAGTCGCTGTTGAGTTTATTTATGGCTTCAGTCGGGTTTTAATTGTTCCTGCCTCGTGTGTTTTGTGCCACTGAGCTTGCGTCTGATTTGTCACGTAGCGCTGACGATGTTTCGGTAACTAAGCGCTCTAAACATTATTTATTATTATATTTCAGCCAAAACAAGCATTACCCTAATTTATTTATTAATCACTTTTCAGATTCAAAGGAAACATCTGTGCGGATTTGCAATTAAGTGGGTTTATGGCTCGGGCGAGATTTCCCTAGGATTCCTATAAATAGATTCTGTGTTTATTCCTCATTGTCTTCGTGTTTCTGAACAAGGACCATCACGACCGCGATCCTCCCAGCCGACCATAACCCATTCATCACCCCCTGGCCCGGGTGCATCCCGACGGAGGATGCGGCGATGCCGAAATGCCGCTGCTCCTCTCCATGCGCATCCCCAATGCGCAGCATCTCCTGGGTGCCTGCAACAGCCCCCAGGCATTGAGGACCCGTGGTCCCCGCTTTCCTCCCACTCTGGGGTGCTCCGCACTGCTCCTCACAACCATCGCCGTGTGCTGTTTGGTACAGGATCTGCATCATCCGACAGCATCCCCGGGGGCAGAAATTATAAATGAGGTGTTACGACTCAGCAGTTTCATCCAGTTCTCAAACTTAATAGATTTGTTAATGATAAATATATTAACGCCATTAGCATTTTGGAGAACGAGCGGATGATGGAGCGGCAGGAGGGACCTCGGGACAGATTAGATGGCTTAATTGCAAGGCGATGACTTTTGATAGATGGCAACGGGCTGCCTGCACTTCAATGCCAGTAAACACCTCGGTGTCAAGGACGCAGCTCCCGGGACGGAGTTTGTGGTCTTGCCCCATCTCTGGCATCAGGGGGGCATCTTATCCCATCCCATCCCATCCCATCCCATCCCATCCTGTCCTCATCTCCATCCCATCCCCATCCCATCCTCATCTCCATCTCCATCCCATTCCCATCCCCATCCCATCCCCATCCCGTCCTCCTCTCCATCTCCATCCCATCCCCATCCCCCCCCCATCT
>NW_010198637.1:0-4787 GCF_000695765.1 Mesitornis unicolor | reverse complement strand
ATCCCATTTCCCCCCCCATTGCCATCCCATCCCCATCATCTCCATCCCCATCCCATCCCAATCTCACCCCATCCCCATCCCCATCCCCATCCCGTCCTCATCTCAATCCCATCCCATCCCATCCCATCCCATCCCACCATGGCTGCATCTGCCAAACCATCACACCTGGGAGCTGAACATCGGGAATCAGGCTCCGTATCTCAACAATTTCTTCCATTTTACTTTCGGGTCTATAAATCACCCTCTTTTAGCAGGAATTTCCATATTCTGCCCATCATCCCCTCCGAGCCAGGCTCTAACCTGGTTTGCTGCCTGCAGATGCAGGTAACGCTTTTAAACCTTTTTTATGAGGCGCATTTATCGCTTTCAGGGGTTGCTCTTTCCAAATCTGCTCCAAACAGACATTTGTCTTCGTGAGGTTTCCAGTGTTCCCAACACAAACCCCACAATCTGTGCAGCTCCCATCGCTGCATCTTCCTGACCACCAGATCCAGACCAGATTTAAGCCGGGCTCCATCCCCGGTTACGCTTTGAGCATCCCAAGCTGGGGACGCGCTTGCGGCTTTATTGACTGTGGTGGGGAAACTGTGATTTATCCTCGCTGATCATCAGTTCGATTTGCTCAAAGGACCCACTCCTGGGGATGGTTGTAAGTGGGGCTATAAACGTATTTCAAACTCTTCTCCTCCTGCCGTGAAATATAGAGTAGATGGCTCTATTATATCAGCTTCTGATTATTCTCTCTAATATTTATTTCAGAAGTCCTGTGCAAAACCCACTTTGTGCAGGGAGGAGATAAACCTGCTTTTGAACTAATTACAAATCACTTTTATTGGCAGTGCCAGCTACCGCCTCTTGCCAGTAGCTCAGACCCGGTTTTATGCCTTTTTCCAGAAACAAAGCCGAGAAGATCGTCCCATCCCTGGGAGCTCTCGCTCCTCACCCAGGGACATCAGCAGCTGCAGCCCTGGTGTGGATGCGAGAGGATCCATGTGCCTGGCACGGGGCTACCGGAGCCGGCGCCAGCTCGCCCAGCTTTGCCATTGGGAAGCCCAGGGCCCAGTGCTTTGCTGGGATGCTCTGCGCAGCTGCTGGGCTGCTCCATCCGCACAAACCTGCACTGGAGAGATCCGCTGCCAGCGCTGGAATTACAAAAAAGCTCCCAAAGCAGAGGAGGGATGAGGAAGGTGGGCAGGGGGTTCGGCAGCCGCAGCCTGGCACCCGGCTCTGCTGGCATAAAGTGAAATTCCTCCAGGGCACGACTGCAGCGAGCAACTTGTGTGCAACTGCAATGTGCAGCTTGGATGCAATGCTAGCATGTAGCTTGTGTGCAACCACCGCATGCAGCTTGCATGCAATGGCAGTGGGACCCCCCCCCGGTCCCCGAACCAGCTGGGAACCAAGCGCTGTGGTTTGGGGAGGGGAGGGGGCTGCAGCTACGGGAGAGCCGGTGCAGTTCATCATTCCTCACTGTCAGCCCCGTCCAATTCCCCCACAAGCGGAGGTCCATAAAGAGCGGTATTACAGCAATCACGCTGTCATCTCCTCTCTGCTCCGCTGACAGCTTCCCCCCGCCACAGCTGATACCGGGAGCTGCATTCGTGTCACATCAGGAGCGCGGATCGGCTCTCTGGAGACTCCTTCTTCACCGGGAAGTGGCATCTCTGCCGTGTCGTCCGGAGAGAAATCAATGAGAAAGCTGCTCAGGGATCGGCAGACAAGGCTGATAACTCTTTCCAGTTACACCTCATCTCGGCTTGTTTAAGGAGAGAAATGGCCGAGGTGCGGAGGGGGCTGAAGGTGGAGAGGAGGACGGGGCCTTCCTGGCCTTTTCCCATCCCACTGCCTCCCTGTCTGCATTTCCTGAGACCGCAATATTTCCCGTCAGGAGAAGAAGCGCTTGGGGTGAATTTCTTCACACTCAGCAAGTCTTGCGAGCAGCAAGAAGGGAAATACAAGAAAAATGATTAGATTTTCCCCTTCATTGAAACGGTGGAATATTAGCTCCTGATGTATCAGACAAAGCGGGGATAAAGGGTCACGGTTCCATTAGATCTTCTTAATTGGGCTTTTTCCTGAAAGCACAAAATCAATATTTTCATCTGCACGTACCCAGTGAGCTCTTAGGGTCTCCTGTAATGATGCAAATCTGGTTTAGTGCGTGCTGACAGGGGACGGGCAGCTGCCTGCTGCAGGCAGGGTCCTGCCAGGGGCTGTGCCATGGGGATCGGGGCCATGCCATAGGGATCGGGGCTGTGCCATGGGGATTGGGGCTGTGCCATGGGGACCAGGGTCATGCCATGGAGATTGGGGCTGTGTTATGGGATCAGGGCCATGCCATGGGATCAGGGCCATGCCATGGGATCGGGGCCATGCCATGGAGATTGGGGCTGTGTTATGGGATCAGGGCCATGCCATGGGAACCAGGGCCATGCCCAGGGATCGGGGCCATGCCATGGGATGGGGTCCATGCCATGGGATTGGGGCCATGCCATAGGGATCGGGGCCATGCCATGGGGATTGGGGCTGTGTTATGGGATCAGGGCCGTGCCATGGGATTGGGGCCATGCCATAGGGATCGGGGCCATGCCATGGGGATTGGGGCTGTGTTATGGGATCAGGGCCATGCCATGGGAACCAGGGCCATGCCCAGGGATCGGGGCTGTGCCATGGGATGGGGTCCATGCCATGGGATTGGGGCCATGCCATGGGATGGGGACCATGCCATGGGATTGGGGCCATGCCATGGGATGGGGACCATGCCATGGGATTGGGGCTGTGTTATGGGATCAGGGCCATGCCATGGGATTGGGGCCATGCCATGGGATGGGGTCCATGCCATGGGATTGGGGCCATGCCGTGGGATGGGGGCCATGCCATGGGATTGGGGCTGTGCCATGGGGACCAGGGCCATGCCATGGGATTGGGACCATGCCATAGGGATTGGGGCCATGCCATGGGATGGGAACCATGCCATGGGATTGGGGCCATGCCATGGGATTGGAGCTGTGCCATGGGGACCAGGGCCACGCCATGGGATCGGGGCTGTGCCATGGGATCAGGGTCATATCATGGGATCGGGGCTGTGCCATGGGGATTGGGACCATGCCGTGGGATCAGGACTGTGCTATGGGATTGAGGCTGTGCCATGGGATTGGGGCCATGCCATGGGGATCGAGGCTGTGTCATGGGTGTTAGGGCCACGTCGTGGGGATTGTAGCCATGCCAAGGGATCAGGGCTGTGCTTGGGATCAGGGCCATGCCATGGGATCAGGGCTGTGTCACAGGGATTGGGGCCGTGCCATGGGATCGTGGCTGTGCCGCAGTTGGGAGCCTTGCAGACACCAGTGGAGCGAGCGATCAAAGGCTTCAGCGCTATAGGAAAACAAAACCAATTCAGAGCCCAGCGTCTTCAGTCGATATCTGCCAATTCCTAAGAAATTGGCCACCTTGAAGTAACCGAAGTGACAAAATAGAGCCGATTAGAAAAATTAAACTCGTCCCGAGCTGGAAAAAAGGCCGTTCGGCTCAGTGAAAACATTATCTGCTCTAATTGGAAGCTTTGTTTCATTTGGCTTTGAAATTGAATTCCTTTTCCTTCCCGGAGAACTGTTATTACCTTAATTCCCCGCTTTGAATAAGACCATTTATATGGCCAAAGACGGCTGGATTTCGGTGCACGGAGCAGCGATTGCCCTCCTCGGTGGGGCAAGCCGTGTCAGTCAAACCCCTGCACCATCTCCTCACATCGCCGCGTTTTCACCCTTTTAATTTCGCCTTTGCTGGTAATTGTACTGCTCAAAAAAAGAGTGAAATACCAGTTTAACGTCCTCTCGACGCAGACACGGGTGCTCCTCGGTCCCAGTTTGCACTCAGAGCTGCGGGATGGGAGGATTTGCACCCGGGGATGCTCAGAGCAGAGGAAGAGGAGCCCATCCCGGTGCATCTGAGGCTGCGAGATTTGGGGTGCGAATGGAAATGGGGTTTTCCCATCTCCATCCCAGCTCGTTTCACCAATTTTAGCCGGCTCGCTGCGGCGTATTTGCCACAGAGGGAAGACAACAGCGTAATGAGAGCATTGCGTCCCAATTTCCAAGTGTGGCCAACAAGATCAGTCAGACGCTTTGGAGAAATGAAGAACTTTATCTCCAATCAGGCAGCTTTTCTCCGCGCAGGAATAAACACGGCTGGGGAAGCTGGCGGTAGCAGCAGCTGCATCGTAAATCAGCCTGGAGCCAGGCCCTTCTGCTGGAAGTAAATAATTGATCTCAGAAAAATTCTGCTTAGGCAAAGCCATTTCAATTACCTGGCAGCTGACGACGAGTGCTGGGAGAGGTTAATGGCTCTGAAATATTTAAGGGGAAGATGTTTGCCTGGGCGCACCGTCGTTTGTCTTTCATTTGCGCAACAGAGGGAGGTTATTTGAGAAACGGAGCGGCAGGAAGGTGTGAGCGGCCCGGTGGGACGTACCAGGGCGAGGGGAACCCGGTTTCAGGGTGCAAAGGAGAGGCCACTCTCACCCACTCCCACTCCTCACCCCAGCCCTCACTGCGTCGTCTCTGCTTCAAAACCAATGAAGTTTATTGCGGGATGTATTGAATAAAGTATTGTCCTGGTTTGAGCTAAACAGAACTCATTTTCTATTCAGTGATTTTACTGTTCAGCTCAGTCTCTTTTAAGTGGCTGAACTTGCTGAAACCTGGCAGCATGGTTTTCCAGACAGTGTGCACTGATAATGCTCAAGGCCAAGTGTCTTGCCATGGGGGCCGTGTCTGCACCTACAGGAG
>NW_010198636.1:7714-14068 GCF_000695765.1 Mesitornis unicolor | reverse complement strand
GGCCAGCCCAGCCCTAAACCATGACACATTGTTACACAGTGTTGAAAATACTTTACCAGAAGAACACAACCAAATGACAAACCAATTTTACAGTCCTCATATATAGAGAACAGTGGCAACTTGCTAATACAGCATCATGCCTATGTCGACTGATCAGAAATGTATTGTTAAATGTACCATTTTTTCTGTTCTCCCACGGAGCAAGAAAACACAAACCCATTTTTATTTTACAGAGACAAATTAAAAGAGTCAAGCATCTTCATTACGGTGAAATTCTCATAAAAGCTGAGCTAGAAAACAGAAGTGAAAACATCTTCAAATCACATCCATATTGGCATCTCACAACTGCAGCCTTATTGTATTGTTAATTAATTCTCTAAATGCACAATAAGCCAAACAGACAATTTATAAAGCATACTTGTCATTTAATTAGTAAATTTTCTTTTTATCTCAAATGTTTCTCCAATTTAATTAGTAGGTATTGAAGGCCTAGATCACACCAGCTGGAGTTTGTAGAAAGAAAAAAAATATTTCATTTATCTAGTCACCAACTTTTAGCAGTGGTCTGTGAGTTCTCTTCTGTCTGGTTATTTATACTTTGCCATTATAAAGCTGAATCTGGGAATAAAATTTCAAAGATGAGCTAGTATTGTAATTCACAAGATCAAGTTTGTTGCCAATGACAGGACAAGGGGAAATGGGAGCAAGCTGGAGCATAGGAGGTTCAATCTGAACATAAGGAAAAACTTTTTTACTGTAAGAGTTACGGAGCACTGGACCAGGCTGCCCAGAGAGGTTGTGGAGTCTTCTTCTCTGGAGACATTCAAAACCCGCCTGGACACATTCCTGTGTGATCTAGTCTAGATGATCCTGCTCTGGCAGGGGGGTTGGACTAGATGATCTTTCAAGGTCACTTCCAACTCCTAATATTCTGTGATTCTGTGTGTGATTATTCACGTCTTCAGTTTTACTTAATTATATTCAACTTTTGTACTGCCATGTTACTCACATGAAGACTATTAAATGTACAAGTGTTTCTTGGACCAGACCCTCTGTATAAAATAAGGATATTTGGATATTACTCTCTGAGAAGTGATTTGTAACAAGATGCTCTGTACCAAGCACATACAGAAATGAAATGTAAATAGAAATTACTGACTTGAGACACTGTAAATATTAAACAGTTCTGCAGTTTTGTATAGACTGCTTTAAATACAGGCAAGTTGCTAAGGGCCACTCTAACCAAAGTGTTACCTAGCGATGATCTAGCGATGTTGGATGCTAAATAGATGCCTTTTTCATACCAGAATCAGGAATAGATGTGTGTTTTCATGATTCTCAGCTTTCACCTGGTTATTTTTTTCTTCCAAAGAACTTGGCTTCTTTCAAAATTCTGTTAAAAATAAGCCTTATAGGGACGGAAATGGTGGCAGCTTTCTCCTCTGGAGAGTCCACAGAGCATTTCTCCTAGGAAATGAGCAGTTTTCTCTGCAGACTGAAATGATGCAAATCTGTGTCTCTCCTTCTGCAGAAACTTTTCTTAGTCACAAGGGGAGGCAGAGCTAGATAGATTGGAGGGATGAGAAATGCTGCACACTTCTCTTGTTGAGGCTGTGCCAGAGTATAGGTTTTCAGAATTTCAGGCTTGCTCAGAAGCACATGCATTTGATTTAAGTATCACTTCAGAGGTCTAAGTATTTCTGGATGCTGTTCTTAGTTGCTTTTCACTGCTGGGAAGTGAGGATGATAGCACTTCCCTATCCCACTGGGTGTTTGAAGTATTCTGGAGTGATGATAGATACATGTACAGATATGTACAACTATATATACAAACCCAATATAAAATCCTCCCCCCACCCCCCCCCACAATGACAATTACATCACCAGAGGCTCTGCGGAGCAGGGCATTGGAAAAGTCCCAGACTGAACTCAGCGGCAGGTGGGAGAAGGATGCAGGAACACACGAATAAGGTCAGAGGCAGATGAACTAGCAGGGTTCTGTTTGGACTTCGGCCATTGCAGGATTGAGATGGAAGGAAGGGTCAAAAATGGAAGGGCTCCAAGATGGAAGAAGGGTCAAGGCTCTAGTGATCCCTCAGCTTTATACCGAGTATGATGTATGTGGGATGGAATACCTAGTTGGTCAGTTTTGGGTCTGCTTCCCCCCCCCCGTAAGTGCAGACACGGCACCCATGGTGAGACAATTGGACTTGAGGTTATCAGTTTCTAGCAGCACATACTGGAAAAACATGCTGCTAGTTTTCAGCAAGTTCAGCCACTTAAAAGAGACTGAGCTGAAAAGTAAAATCACTAAATGGAAAATTAGTTCTATTTAGCTCAAACCAGGACATGCTCTTATAAGTCACAGTCCTGAAACGTGCTGTATACCTCTGGCAATCTCTGAAACGTCAGGGTGCTCAGCATTTCACTGAAGTGCTCAGCACCTTGAAATTACCGATAAATCATAAAGAGTTACAGAAGATCAAAAAATCAAACTCTCTGTCCATTTGATCATAACGTGAAGACAAGAGAGGTGAGATACCAAGTTAAGAACATACCCCAGGCATTCTGGATGAAAATGTGTGAGATATTTTGCTGCCATACTTATGGGCACTAACCAGTCTCCATGTATGAGGCCAGCACTCCAAAATCTGTTCCCCACCAAGGAATGGAAGTGTCTTGCCTTCCAACACTGAGCAATATTTTTTGTTTTGGAGGCAGTGAGATTTAGTGACCAGGATAACAGCCTATGTGCCAGAATATATGGACTCTTCCTTCCCCAGTTCGCGACTAACTTTATCTATGACTTAGGACAAGGACCCGGACTGACTGTCATGCTTTCCACCTAGCGAGTCCACAGGCATGCTGATAGCGTACCAATAAATTTTCCCCCTTCGTCTTCCCAAGACAGAGATTATACAGAGAGTATCTACTGGACCGTGAAAATAAATTCAATTGTTCATGAATAAGAAGGTTGCTTACAGTTACTGTTCTTAAATACTGAATACAGTCTCATTCACTGTTAGTGATTGCTAAATAAAAGAGTAATGTGTTGGAAAAAACCATTCTCTGCTAAAGGTGCTGCCTACCACTGGAGGAATATTATGAAAGGGTACAAACATAACTCTTATGATTCTCTTCTCCTGTTGAGGCATCTCCACATGTTGCACTAACAGTGTGGCATATGGAAAATATTTTCCTCAGGAGCATAATGTCCTGACCTTGTTCTCTCCTTCATTTCCTGGACATGACTTTTGCAAGATTCACAGAATACAAAAGATGTCAGTAGTGCCCGTCCTTTCTTAAAATACAGTGCATTGCTTTAAGCCAAATGGGAAAATAAAAAAAACACAAAAAAACAATCCCAAAACAAAAAAGTACTGTGGTGCTGTGGTGTTTTGCAGGCCTGTAGTGCTAGAAAAAATAACTCACTGAAAAATAAATTTACGTTTGGGACATACAGGGGATTCTTGGAGATATTCACATGAGTTTTAAATAGAGAACATCAGTCAAGTGTTCTGAGCTCTACATCTCTATCACCGATCTACTGCATTCTCTCAGGAGACTCAGGTCATCTCCATATTGTTGAGTTTAATTAAGTTTCCTTAAAAAATCAAATATGGTAATATCTAATTCACAGAGATCTTAGGAGACTTCTATACATATTGATGACACATAGATTTTCATCCCATGATTTTGTGATGAAAAACTGTGCATATTCTGGAACTTATGAAGCTGTTATAATTAACATGAATAAAACTGGCACTGGTTTCAGTATTTCTGTTGCAGGCATCACAATATTTTTATTTTCTTCAAAAGTGTGATTTCAAGAATTAAAAAAGGAATATTTGTCCACTGCAGCTTACACTAAAAGGCAGGGAGAGCAGCAGATAAAATAAAAGCCTAGTTAATATTGTCTCAGACAAAAGCTAACATCCATAATCCAAATGTACCCTATGGGCTCATAAAGAAAAAAAAAAAGAGAGAGGGAGAGAGTAAGAGCTCAATTCTTATTAAATGTGACAATTTTGGTGGGACATTACTATTAATTTTGAATACCTGAATTTGGCAGTGAGGTCACAGCCCTCCCCCTGCAAATGTTCACATGTTTAAGATGAATAATGGTACCATTTTCCTCCATAAAGTCATGTTCTTTGACAGCACATCACTGCATGTAAGATTTCACCTCTTCATATATTAACTATATATGTCCCTGTTCTACAGATACCAATTTCTGGACAAATCCCTGAGGCTGAAGAGAGCAACTGAGAAATTGGTGTGCCTCTTGATGGACACAAAACTGACAAATTTTGAAATTACAGAAATCTTTCAGTTAGGTACCAAATTTTTCTATTTATACATAGTAGGTCTTGCACTCTTTGTTCAGTGACTAAACAATAGCACCATATAACAGCAACAGTTAACAGAGGGAAAACTCCTGATTGGCGAGAATTAGCCAAAACTCCAAACTTCAGGGAGAGATGAGGAGAAGACTTTTTCTCTGGTACCTCAATGGTCTAAGCTGCTGGGAGGAAGCCAGACTTCATGGAGTTGTTGCGATGGGCTGTCTGCTAATGTGGTGGCTATAGACCTAAAAGAGCCTCACATCCTCAAGCAGATGGAGTCAACCTTCCAGACCATCTGACATCTATATGGGGTCTCCCAACCAGCTAGCAATTATTACACCCTTTCCCCACTCACAGAGGACAAAATAAAGCTGTAATTACTGAAAAGATTCAGTGAATTGATTCTACTTACATTTTCTCTTCCAGGGGCAACTTCAAGCTGTGTTGACTAATTTCTCAGTGGATAGATCTATCAGTGACCAACATCGAAGACCTGCAAGTATGGACATGTCCTGTTTTACCCTTGAAAGCCAGTTGCCACACATTTCTGTATGTGGGGGACCTCAGCTGGACTGAGGCCCTTGGACAGGGTGACTTTGACCTTGAGAAGATTCCAGTCTACCCTTGAAAGAATAAACAGGAACAAGAAGAGCCGCAAGGTAAACAAATTTGTCAAAAGTGCTGACAGCAGACTGAGGGGTATGTGTTCCTTTGGCGGAAGTGCTGAGTTGTGATGAACTGTGAAAATATTATCCAGTAAAAAGAAACATAGTAACTTTGAACCAATGAGAAGAAGACACATCTGGGGAGAGAGAGTATAAATAGACGAGGAAGTAAAACAATAAAGGGCCTTTTTGTGCTGCGCCAGCACTTGTCTTGTCGCTTTGTCTGTCCCTACCTTGACATCTGTATTCCTGAGTTGTTTTTGCTAATTGTAGGAGTCAATCAGCATGTTTCAAATATTTCTTAGTAGTTAATAGAGAAAAACTGTGAAAGTACATATTTGGCTTTGAAAACAATATTTCAGGGGCCAGAAGACATTTAATTCACATCATATTGCAAGGGCACCACATGCTTTGACAGGCCCTGAGAGAGGTAATTCAATGAGCATCACTTTAATGATATATGATTTAGACAGCTATTTTTTCCTTTTGTCCTCTCTGTGACTCTACTTCCTCCTTTCTTTTCAGCGCTGCCACAGACTCACTGTCACAAAGATGTCAAATCTGTAGGTAATTGTGTCCCTGCTCAGAAAATAATATGCAAAGGATAGAATTACATGTGCAGATTACGTCACAGTTTGCAATTCGAGGCAAAGGGAATTAATTCAATTCCCAAATTCTGCTTGCTTGTCCAAGGCACAGGTTAGACACGCAGGGCCAGGTTTATCCCTGCCGAAAGACCATCAAAATTAAGGGAGTTTAATAGGAAGAAATTTTACTTAGTACAATCAACTGTTTAAGAGGATGAAGTAATGTGGTTTATCACTTAAAATTGATTCAAACAGTGAACTGGGTGTACAGGTAGATAATGTATTTAAATGCAAGAAGAAATTCTATTTCCCCTTGTTATTCTTGCCTTACCTCACTGCTGAAAGCCAGAACGGCATTGGAAAAGGCACTGTGCAAACATAGTACAAAAAAGCAACTTCCTATCCTAGAAAACTTCAAATCTAACTAGTAGGAAAAAGAGAGATTCACTTTGAACTACCCAAAACTCTAGCAACTGGTGGTGTCTCTCCCAACATGTGACATTCAAGGCATAACAAATTTGAGAGAGGTAACAAAATAGTAGGGGAGGAGATTTTGAACCTTTACAGAAGACCTGTAAACTCCATGAAGTTGAAACAGCTGGTTTTATTGTCCTTTCACAATTCAGTTGTCACCTGTAAGGCACTGCTCAATATGAATAAAGATGCTGAATCAGGCCTCAGAGTACAGGTTGGTCAGATCCATCACATTCATAGAAGTCTCAAAGGATCAGAGCTCCTACAAAAGCAAATCAATAG
>NW_010198636.1:959-7683 GCF_000695765.1 Mesitornis unicolor | reverse complement strand
AATGCCATGCTAAATAATACCGTTATTATTTACTGGTTGAAAGGGCTTCTGGAAGGGACAGGCCGCAGCCACTTCTAGTAGTTCTACTGAAAAGCTAAAACAGAGGACCTTATAGATTATATACTCAAAACTCTGGCTATTGTTTTTCTACTTCTCTCAAATATATATTTAAATGAAGGATCAAGTGTTTATGCAATCCTGCACTTTTCTGCGTTGGAATTAAAGCAAGCATTTCGGTATTCAATGTTATTTTCATCTTGACAGCGTATGCTTCCCCATGAATTAGGTCATACTTACTTGATCCTGGATAAAGAATTCTGAGAATACAGGATTGGGGTGGGGTTTTTTTTGTTTGTTTTGGTTTGGTTTAGGTTTTGTTGTTTGTTTTGGTTTTGGTTTTGTTTTTAATTTCTCTGCATCTCCCTTTTATTTTAGCAGTTTTTCTCTGTAGCACACAGGAAAGCATGTGAGTACTCCATGAACATTTACGAACTAAATTTTTTATTTTCTTTTTTTTTTAACCTCACCACCAGTTGAGTAAATAGATTTGTTAGTTCATACTGGGTTTGCTGACACACATAGTTATTAGTGAAACAGCAGGAGGTGACTACAGGAAATTGTGAAAAGAACTTGTTGAAGGACAGACAAGAAAATGGGGTTTGCAGTGAGCTGTGTTCCATGGCTGTGCTTCTCATCTTTGGCCAGATCTAGCTTTCAAAATGTTTCTTTCTCTGTATGGCCAGTGTTAGCCCTGTTGATCAAGGATGATAAGCAGCTGCAGTAGAGCAGAACTATGACAGATGGAAGACAGAAATAACTCTGTGGAAAATTTTGGAGATTGCACAGAAAAATCTCAGCTAAGCTTTACTGCCGAAGAGGGTAACAACAGACCTTACAGCTAGGACCAATGTTTCAGTGCTTGGTAGGATTTCTAGTGTTTTCAAAATTTGCTTTTTGTATCAGGAGGTCATACATTAACTTACCTGTCCTCATCACTGGATATAGCAGATTGCAATATTTGTGGCTGGAGTTACCTCACCTCTCCCTACACAATTGCAAGCGAGATTTCTAAATTCCATTGACTGTGCCAAATAGCTGTCCAATTAAGAGGGTCTAAGTTGACAGACACCTGCATCACAGACATCACTATTTATTTAGATGAATCTCATTTCTAATGTAAAGTCTTTCCGAGTGTTGGATATTTGATAGACATATCTCCAGACAGAAGTTCTCACATGTTAGAGTCTTGACTTAGGAAGGCAGTAGTTGCCACTTTGGCAGCTAGCTGGCATTGGAGCTAGCTACTCTCGAGGTGCCTACTTCTCTCCTTAGCTATAAAGAGGTCTAGACTCCCAAAAGACCACTAATTGCTTAGCCTTATAATTTCTAACACCAGGTAATGTAAAGGATGTAATTGTCATTCTCATATATTTTCAGGAATAATTGTGCTGGGAGCTATTCCTGCACTTGTGTTCAGCACTACGAAGATCAAGGCTCCTGCTGAGAAGGGATGGAAACAGGGATTGCTCTTACACAGCCTCTTTGGGCAAGTGTCATATCTGTTCTGTATCTATACTGCCTACAGAAGTAAACTTTAAACTGGGGTAAACTTTAGTCCATTTTCTTGCTGTCAAAGTGCTATATACACTTCAGACTGGGTTTCATCCACAGGAAAGGATGTGGGAATGTATCTCTACACCTCCTTGGGTAATTAAAGATGAATGAGGAGCAGGAGACCATAGGCAATTTTTTGCCTTCTGAAGATAAAATGGGAGACCTTCCATTTCTGCACTTCTGAACTTTTCTTTTCTCCAGTGAAAGCAACAGAGGCTGTATCAGTGCTCTGTTAGATATCCTGTTGAAACTGTTTTCAGAATATTTTCTCAGGAGAAAAAAATAGGAGAAAATTAAGGACAATTAATATAACTACAAATTTTTAAGCATCATTCTTGTTATTTACTGTGCTTCTGCATGTAACCTTCTCAGCCTTGATTACAATTTTAAATCTTTTTTTTTCCCTGATACTCATATCTTCACTGACCTCTGAAAATACAATAGGCTAATCCACATTTAAAATAAGATTCCAAGTATCTGGGGAGTACTGGGACATTATACACAAGCATTTTTGCTGGGCTAGATTTTTACTTCAATGGCATCAAGGCAATTAATAGTTCCAATATCTAGATACAAAATGTTCTTGCCTTGTATATCATTCCACAAGATAATCACTGTAGGGGCCCATAAAACCTTACTGTTTGTAAAAAACAAATTAACGATGCAAAAGCTACTGGCACATGCGATTGCATCATTATTGGTACAGTTCACTACAGTTGGACTAAGAGCAAATCAAAGGCACCTCATATACACCAATTCTCACAAGGTAGGTTTTTTTATTAACATCTATGCTTCTTTATACAAGGAATGGCAGGGGCAGGATCTCAACATTTTCTTCTTTCCCCCCTACTGTTTGGAACAAATTCACATGACTTTCCTTTTTGCAGAAATTACAATTTTGTGCAAGTTCCATGGACAGAGTAGTAAGTAGGCACTTACAGTCTAAAAATTTAATCTAAGAAATTATTTTGCCAGTTATAATCTGTTTTATATATCTTTTTTGACACATATAACTAGGTAGAAAACATTAAGAATTTTATAATTTGCTTATAAAAATGAATGAAAAAGCTTGGGGTTTTTTTGTTACTGTTTGCACTGTTATTATATCACTATGGAGGTTAGAGGTCAAAACCAGCCTCAGGATGGAGGTGTATATCAGGTACAGCACAAGTCTAGAATGAGATATAGTCCTTGTCTCAAAGGGATTTCTGTCTAAAAAAAGAAGATGGATGATGGAATCAGGGAAGTGCTTTCAATATTATTTTGCAGGTGTAGGGAGGAGGAACAAACTGCAGTACAAAACCAAGGTTACTGTAGTAATGCATACCTGATTCCATAATGACCTAAAAAAAATCATAATATTAATTTAAAATTAAATGCCATGAAATGTTTATGATTTGTTTGTATTATGCCATTATTGTGTGCTGGAACAATGAAAGCACCCATCAACAGAAAGCTACATTAGCCTTTTGATTGCAGAATAAAGCCACTGCAATATTGTGAAGGACTGTTCAGTTACTGTGAGTTACAGGGTAGCTAGAATGGATCTGTCAAATACTATCTCATATCATGAAATTTAAACTTATGCCATTTATTTATCCATATGAGCAGAAGATGAGTAAGTGTTATTTGCTCTGCAAAACTCCATGGTGTGATATACAAGGTAATAAGTTGGACAGTGTTCTCTTGGGAGTTATTTCTGTGAACCAAAGTGCAGTTCATGTAAGGTAAATTGTTCCTTTTCACTTTGTGCTGAGTTAGAAAGTTGTTACTTTGAAAGACTGTAATAAAATTTAAATATCATGTGCTTCCTTGACATTGTGATTCATGAGGCAGATAATGGCACCATTAAAAGAGAGTGGAGTAGTTAGCCCATTCAAATGCAATGTCTGGTATTAGGGATACTTGAAATATGACCAGGAAACATCAATGAAAATGTCTGTCTCTGGCTGATGAAAGATGGAGGACACCAGAGATGGGACATGTTGTCATCACCTGTTATGGCATTGCAGAAGTTGTCGAGAGGTTAACACAAGAGGTGATGTGGTGCCTAATGTGGCAGTATAAGCAAGCTGATGTGATATTTCTAAATTCTGAGTATACAATGAAAAATCACTGAGACCTATTCCACTGTTGCCTGCAGCAATATGTGAAGCAGACATTTCATCAGGCTAAAACCTTTCTACTGAGGTCACCATGTAAACAGTTAATGAAGCAGAAACACTCTGGGGATTCATTGACTGAGCACATTTAGATGTGTTCTGTATAAATGTTCAATTGGCAGTAGTGAAATTACCTTACTGATGCTTTAAAGAAACTGTGGACATTGTACTCTTTCAGTATTAAATGAGGTGTTTGTAATTAATTTCTTATTTTCTAAGCCAATGTAACAATTTGAGTATAACTTTTATTAAGCATTACAAAATTAAAAAGGGGAGGAAAAAGCCTAGAGATCATAAACTACTTCATGCAATTTAGAGTGCAGTAAGGAGTTATTGTCGCACTAGCGCCTGTTAATGTATCTGCAATTTTCTATGGAGTTAACATTTTTGTCACAGGAATTACCTTGTAACCGGTTACCACCAAATACTATATCACTGTGATACAACTTAACACAAAGGTAGTTTGAGATGTAATTCATGAGTCTAGGAATGGATGCTGTCTTGCAATATCCTGTGAAGCCCCAAATAGTACTGAAGCTAGCACAGTATTTCATGAGCCACAGGAACATCTTACAGTGCCTTAACAATGTCATGTCCTTAACACATTTTTAAGCATGTTGGTATTTCCTGGAAAGTCTAAAGCTGAGAAATCCTCTACCACATTTCCTCCTGCTCTTAAAAAAAATGACCTAATAAATGGAGCACTACTATGAACAGCTTAAGAGTGAACCTGTTAAAGCCTTTGTGGTACTGATCTGTATTACGCAAATCACCCTGTGAACCCCTCAGGTTGGCAATGAACTGCTTTCTTTCACCATCTTTTCTCCATTACAGAAATAGAAACATACATCCCGCAAGAACAGTTCTTTGGGAATAAATGCCAGATGTGGAGATTTTAAGACCAGGAGGAACTATTATGATTTCTGCGTAACAAGTCATCAAATTTTTACAAAGTGTAAAGACCTTAAGTTTACTGTGCTAAAAACACACATTATGCATGTAATTCATCTTCCAGTGCAGAGTATGTGAACTGCTTCAGTGCTTTTATAATTTCTATTGCTCTTCCTAGGAACGTACCAAGGGATCAATACTCACACTTAGGTTCATCTACCACATTTCTTCTGGTGGCTGGAGTATTATGTGGTTCTCCTGCTTCACTCAAGATCTCAATGATGATATTGCTTCTTGAATGTATGTTGTTACATCAACAGCTTCTCTGAGTTTCTCCCAATTCAGTTACAGAGAAATTGTTGATGTGCTCTTTCACAAATAAATGACAGTTCCTCATACATGGCATATATATTTTACACAAAAAGTGCAAAAGAAATTAAAAGCATTCTTTAACTTTAGGCCCTAGAAGCAGTGCCTTTGAAATCCATGAGATGTGTTCAAACAAGTAATGTTTCCTGCACTCACTGAGACAATAGTGAAGAGTGACATTCCAATGACTGTAAAGACATCCATTAAGTGAAGTACTATGTAACTCTTAGTGGGATGGCGACTGTAATGATTCATGTGTAGCTAACAATTTGTTTAAATGAATCCTGCTATTCCAGTTCCACTCTACATGAGTGCACTTCTCCATGTAGTGTGCGATGGCTACTGTGCCATGATAGGTGTTTCAGGAACTGGTAAATGCTCATTTAGTAAGATTAAGTGTGTAGCCTTGTAATGAAGGCTCTAAATCTTTAATAGGTAGCACTTCATACTAACTTAGAGAATATAATTCATACATAGATGTATTGACACTGTACATACTCCAGTATTTGTTAAAGCCAACTTAAACATAGATTAAGAACCAATTTGTTGTGGAAACTAAAGTATAAACTTGAATGATTTTACAATGATAGTTCAATGTGTATGCCCATATTGATGTGCATGCCCATATTGATACACAAACATGTACACACTTGCAAAACACATCCATATTGATAAGACGTAAAAAAAGATACAGAAAAATAATCCGATACGTAAGTCTCTTATGAACGCTCAGAGTCAAAGGGCAGAAGATTCATTCAGGTCTAGTTAATCAGTATCTTGCTATCCAGCTAGTGCTATAAGAGAATTCTGTCTCATCTGTTGGTTTTCAAGAACAGGAAGGTTTTGATCCATCTGTCACACAATTTCTCCCATTTCTATTTGGAGAAATATGGAATCTGTTCCATTAATAAAATGTCACAAGTAGTTCCCTCCTTCCATGCAGCTCTAAAATCCACTTGAAAGGTGAATGTTTTGACCTGTACATGGTGCAAAGCATTGAGTCATTTTAGTTAGTGTATGTCTCGACAAAGAAAAGAAAGATAGACACTAATTAAAACCTGGGTAAGTAATCTGAAAGACTGGTAGCACACTCTGGCATTTGTTAACACAATGCAAAAGTCACTTATTATAGTAGTATTCTTAGTGCCATTGAAGTTATAACAGCATGTCAGAGGAGCCATTATAAACCACTATATTCAGGTGTTCCTAATGACAACTATAAAAATTAAAATAAAGCTGAAATTTGGCGTACATGGTCTTGGTTTGAAGCACTTTTTCCTTTAACATACTGGGCAGGGAGTGCTTGTGGCTGCACATATTTATATCTAACTTTGGTATTTTGAAAACCGCTTATAAAGTAAGTGGTTATTTTATTCATAAAATAAATACTTTGGGATTAAAAAGATGCCAGTTTAAATCCTGTTTAATCTGTTTACTGTGATCCAAGCCACATATCTTTTGTTTTGGTCAGGTACTTAAATATTTCTACATCTCTAAGCAGTTGAGGAATTTAATGGAAATAGTCAGCTGGGAAAGTTAAATACTTTTGTTCATCTGGTTATTAATTTCACAGTTCTTCAAAACTCAACTTATAAGAATGAAGAAGAAAATAATGTCTCCTTTTCCTGGCTCTCTTTTTTCTTTATACACTATCAGCTCCTTGGGATAGAAGTTGTTCTTTGCCAGTG
>NW_010198636.1:0-943 GCF_000695765.1 Mesitornis unicolor | reverse complement strand
TTTTCAAGCCTCAGTCAGATAAAGCACAACGGGAACGCAAATACCATATAACGGAATGTTTGGAAATATTCCTCATAGTGGTGGCTGCTTTTAGAGTTTTACAGGAAATAAATTATTCCTGTATCTCTGCTAAAATGGGCCAATCCAACAACAGCTGGCAAAATTAAAGATCTCAGCCCTTAAGTTCTCGTGGCATGTTAGTTCATAGACTTAATAAAAGAAAACTGTTAACATGTTATACCTATATTAGAATGATTAGCTCCCATAAATTATGCAGGACACCATTAATAAGTTTCATTATGCATCAGATTACAATGTCCTCATTCCAGCAGCAGTCTCCGATTAATTACATAGGAATCACTGCAGAGCTGACATTGCTCATAGGAGATTACCCTGAGTGCCTCTTGGTGCAAACAGTCATTAATATGATGGAACAAGGATTTGGGATAACAAATCATCCCTGGCTAGAACAGATCTGAACTCATTAAAGTTTAAACGTTGTACGGATTTAATCTTTTATTTAAAAAAGTAAACACAGGAGGTATTTTCCTGATAAAAGCACCTTGGGTTTTCCTTTATTCAAATAAATCTACTTGTGGAAACAATGCAAGAAAAGAACAAGGAAACTTAATAAGATACATCAGGTAAGTATAAAACACTTGACTTCAGGACATTTTCTTCTTCTGCCATTTTCTTCATCAACTGCTTTTCTTCCCTCCCTCCCTTCATACAAACAGAAAGAAGAACAAGTCCTCCTCACACATGGCTCCAAAATCCAGAATCAAGGAAGTATCTGGGCCAGGCTGGTTATGCTTGCTCCATCTCTCTTCTCCACATCATATAAAACATCCTGGTTCTTAGGCTAAATGGCATCAACTGGCTTGCATCCATTTGATCCCTAGCCTATGTGTCCTGAGCTAAATAGAACTAATTTTCTATTTAG
>NW_010198635.1:0-835 GCF_000695765.1 Mesitornis unicolor | reverse complement strand
ACTGATCCTATGCCCACTGTTAAGGTAGCTGAGCAGGTGACTGATGTTAAGTGATAATAAAAATAGAAGTTTTAAACCTATCTATATTTGATCAGTCTTTAAAGTATGCTAGAATGAAAGTATGCTAGAGCAGGAGAATCTCAGGTGGCAAAGGTGAAAACTAGAAGGAGAAACAAGGCCTTTAGAATAGGGAATCATCTTGCTTTCACAGTTATAAAGTATAATTTTTCCAAAATGCAAATCCTTTTATTTGAGTTATTTAACATTTAAGCACCAAGTGTTTAACACTGCCTCCTCTTTTCTGTTTGAAATGTCTTCTAGGAACTTCTGAAATAAAAGCAATAAAAGCTTTTGTTGACAAGCCTGATGCTGTATTTTCAGAAGACAGTAAGTACTCCTCCACAAGTGAGTGTGATTTTTAAAATAAAATATCAAATGTAGTTATTGTCTTTAATGTGCAATATCTGTCATGTTGGAATGCATCGTGAGTCGTTTCACCATAATTTCATTGGTTCAACTCCAATGTAATAGTTTGATTTTAGTAGCATTTTGTTCACTGGTACTTAGTAAATCACTCAGGATAATTCTAAGGATACACCTACTGACTATAGGATATTTAATTAATGGTAAGGTAAGGGTTTTACTCTCATCTCTAAAGTCAGAGCTTGCAGAAAAAATGAAAATTAATCCCACTGAGGTGAGAAATTAGAGAAGATAACACCACGCAGAGTTCAATTTTTCATAAACCTGGCCTTTAGCTGGATAGAAGCTGTTGGTCCTACAATTTGAATGCCAGCATAAACATTCCCTATTTATTTGCTAAAATGTATGTAAG
>NW_010198634.1:43983-55349 GCF_000695765.1 Mesitornis unicolor | reverse complement strand
CTGTGATTCTGTGATTCTGTGAAATGTAATTTAAACATAACCAAACTGGTTACTCCCAAGGAGAAATCGCCCAAAGTGGGTGCAGGCTCTTCCAAAGGATGCTATGGAGGCAGGGAAGAGACAGCGCTGCATTGGGGATGGTATTTCTGCACAGGGCTCCCCCACTTCCACCAGGTAATTTTTGGGGAGAAGCAGCACAGAAGACGCCAAAAATTGCTGGATCTCCAGTACAGAAGGGTTTGTTATGGCAGGACTGAGCTATAACAGCAAATCCATCATCTCAGCTGTGCTGGTGCAGTGCAGGTCAGAGAAGGGCTGGGAGCAATTGCACTGGCCTGGGAGTCCAAGCTTCCCAATAAATGGTAAAAAACTCGGTTCTGGTTTTCCACGAAATTTAGATTAAATCTCTTGGGAGATTCAATTAGATTTATTTTTTTCTTTTTTTTTCCTACTACATTTTTCTCTACTTTGATGCTTTTTAATATCTTTTATAAGAAACCAAGTAACTAAAGTATTGTTTTTCAAAAAATATTAAACTGTTCTTCTGAAAGAAGAAGGAAACTTTTCAAGGGTTTCACAATGTGAAAATGAAAGTATGAGCTGGAAGTTGAGCCAGAAAGGGTTTTTCCTCATGGATAGTTTTTGCTTCGGTGATTTGGAATTTTCACATTTTCCCTATCTCATTTTGGGGGGATCTCTGAGAGGGGCTCACTGCCGGGATGCTCTGGCCATGGGAAACCAGACCCCAGGACAGACCCCAGGACAGCCCCAGCTCCCCCATTCCACAGAGACTGAATTAAACTTTCTAAACTGAAACCCAAAAACCTTTTCAGGATAGATCAGAAGCAATGAGAATGTTTGTAAGAAATAATTCCAGACAAAAAAAGTATATCCCTTGAAAAAATTCAGAACAGCAGCAATTTCTTGGAATAAATGGTGGGTAAATGCTGATGGGAGAAAGCCCCAAAGATATGGTGCTGTTTTCGCTCCCATGGAGCCCAGCTTGCCTGACGTGAGCCAGATCAGCTCCCTGCCCCAGCTCAGGACTCGTCCCTTGTTTGCAGGCTGGGCTGGAAGTCCTTGGCCATCCTGGCCAGGTGGCCACAGGGGACAAGGGCCACGTCCATTCGCCTCCTCCAAACACCTACACCCGCGCGGGGCCTGGCTCCATCACCTCCATCCTGCCCCCCCCTTTCCAGATTTGTGAGGGACACTGATGATAACATAATCCTCACCTCTGGGGCAGCCAGCTGGGAGCTTAAACCACTGCCCCACTGAGCTCCATCCTCTTTGCCAGGGGCTCAGATTGGATCAGCTGGTTAAATCATCTTAGCACTAAATACCTGTTATTTGGAAAGCAGAGAGAAAGCACCGAAGACAGGATTAATTAGCTGTTAAACGTGGCAGCCACACACAGTGGCTTGGCCTGGGAAATGTGAAGCCATTTGTCAAATTATCTGCAGCCCCCCCAGCTGCTGGGTTGGCATCGCAGCAGCTGGAGATCTCTGCTCTGGGGTGGGGGTGGACAGTAAGTGAAACCCTGCGGAAAGGCGGTTTTCTCTGTAATCATGAAGACGGGAGCTGGCTGTGAAGTTTTGCAGTGAAACAAAAAGCCACTGCTGCTGTGGGGACGGAGGGCTCACAGAGAGGTTTGCACGGAGCTGCCTGCACCCTGCACTTGGTTACCAGTCCCTGCCTTCCCTGTGTAAATAGGTGATATAAAACGCAACCGCTTGCTTTTAAATGTTTCCTGAATCTGCATTTTACTCGCGCACTCCCCATAGCTGTTAATTCCCTCTCTGGGTGTCTTTGACCCCGGTGCTTTGGCAGGGCAGGAGGGATGGGGTGTCGCAGTGTCATGGTTAAGGCAGTTGTTCTGTCACCCAATGGCTGCACCTCGTCCAGGGAGAGGAATCAGGAAAAGGATTCATTCCATTTCCCTGTGTTGAAATGGAAACAGATTTAACAAAAATCCCCCAATATTAATACCAACATTAATATAAAGTACACAAAATTATACTCAGTCAATACAGTGGGTGCGACGAGCAAGGGAGCAGGCCTTGGGAACAGAATGATGGGTGAGACCCTCCAGAGATGATGACCATCGAGAAAAAGAGAACCATCCCCAGCAAACACCCCAGTTTATAATGAGTGTGACGTTTATGGTATGGAAGAATTTTGTTGGCCAGCTTGGGGTCAGCTGCCCTGGTTTTCACTCCCTCCAGCTTCTGCACATGGGTAACTGGAAACTGCTGAGGACCTTCATCACTGCATACCAGTGCTGGCCGAAAACTGAAACAGAGTGTCTTACTGGCTTACATGGGAAATGAAATCAAGTATTGTGGTCTTCTCAGAAATGCAGTGCTCGCCAGTAGAAAACTAATTCTATGATTCTGTCCAAGGATAACCAGGACACATCCACATATTATGGAAATCTATTATCCGGATTAATTTGGAAGGAAAACCAGCAGTGAGCTCTACAGGCAGGAGCTGAGGCTGCAAAACACTGGACCATGGCATTAGCACGTTAATAATAAAATATTGTTCTTTGGCGGCAGGCTTACATCATTACAAGAAAAGCTGCTCTGAGCTCTGCTCAGCTCATGTGGGTAGCACCAAAATACCTGTGTCACTGCTCTCCCAACATCTGCTCAGAACAAAGCTTTTTGGTTTCTTTAAACAAATAAGCTACAAAAGCTGCTAAACACTGTGGAGAAACAACAGTGAGAAAGCAAGGCCACAGAAATCAAAGTTATTTTCCAGCGTTCTTTTCTTGAGCCTCACTTGGAGGGATGGGGGATGGAGCTGTCAATCTCCATGGCTGGTGAGGTCTCCGAGTCCGGGCGCTCTTGTGACATCTCAGGGTGGTGGCATGCAGCTACGTACATGGCCCCATTCAGTGGCCAAGCAGAGCCCTTGGGGATGCGAGTGCAAAACCCCCGTCCTGCGGGAGCTGTCTCCAATGCTGAGCTGCCCTCGTACCCTGGGGAGCACATGGTTTCTGCAAGGTCTGCAAATGCCCACTTGGAAAAAGGAGCAAACGTGTGGGGGTGTGTGTTTTTGGTGGGTTGACTTTGGTTGGATGCCAGGTGCCCACCCAGCTGCTAACCCCTCCTCAGCAAGATGGGGAGAAAATGAGATTAAAAAGCTCATTGGTAGGGAGAATGGTGCCAAAACTGCTCAAAATAAAGCACCAAATCATGCCTCCTTGTTTGAGGAAGTGGTGATGAATGTCTGCTGGACACAACGAATGCTGCTGGAGCAGAGACCACCTGAGGAGCAGCGTAGCCTTGGCGTGCGGCTGTGTAGCACATGGTGTGAAGACATGGAGCTAAAATCGACATTGTCACTTCCTTTGCTGCAGGCACCATGCATCACTTGAGTGTGACAAGATAATTGCCACCTGTCCTTGAACGCAATTGTGGCTGTTTTTAAAATGTCAGACACAAAGCTGGTTGCTCAAATTCCCAGTAACTAAACCAACTTGTTCGTCTCATGGAGGTGGCCCCCTCCAGGGGTTTTGGGGCTCACCTTGTGTCCTGGTTTGAGCTAAATAGGACTAATTTTCTATTTAGTGATTTTACTTTTCAGCTCAGTCTCTTCTAAGTGGCTGAACTTGCTGAAAACTAGCAGCGTGTTTTTCCCAGACAGTTTGTACTGATAATGTTCAAGGTCAGTTGTCTCACCATGGGTGCCGTGTCTGCACCTACGGGGGGCAAGCGGACCCAGAACTGACCAGCGAGCTATTCCATCCCACATACGTCACACTCGGTATAAAGCCGAGGGATCACGAGGATCTCAACCCTTCTTCCATCTTGGAGCCCTTCCAACATGGACCCTTCCTTATGTCTCGACCCCTTTCAGTGGCCAAAGTCCGAGCAGACCCTGCTGGTTCGTCTGCCTCTGATCCTGATGCGTGTGTTCTGCATCTGCTGCCACTGCTGCTGAGTCCGGACTGGGACTTTCCCAGTGCCCGGCTCTGCAGAGCCTCTGGTGACGCCATCGTCACTGGGGGAGGGTGGGGGGAGGATTTTATAGTGGTTTTGTATCTATTTGTACAGATTTGTATATATTCCATTATTTTCCTGTTTACATTATTATCCTGTAGTATCAGTACTATTGTTTCATTAAATCTGTTAGTTTTATTTTCCAACCCGTAAGGTCTCTCTTCCTTCTTCTCTTTTCTCTTCCCTTCTGGGAAGGGGAGAGGGGTTAATAGAGAGCGTCTGTCCAGGATTTAGTGGCCAGCCCAGCCCTAAACCATGACACTTTACAAAGAGGGACCATGCTTGAGGCAAAGTCCTCCTTGGGGATGGGGCATAACCTTGTCCCTGAGTTTCCTCTGGCCCTGGAGCTCGCTGCAAAGGAGGCTATGGATGAACAGTAGATGGGGACACCACTCATAAGAAAGCAGCAGGTTTCACTTAACAGAATGAGGGGTAACACCTGGCTGGGGGCTCAGAGGGATGCAGCACCCCTCTCTGCTCACGCTTTGCCCCAGGCTGTCTGTGCCCACTGTTGGGCTGCCAGCCTGTGATGCTGTACTCGTCCTGGGCATAGCTGAAAGGATCTGCTGCCTGTAATTTTAAAAGGGAAAATGTGAAAACAAGAGATGGGAGTTGGGTCCCATATTCTTCCCTGCTGGGCTTTGATCCCACTGCTGCAGGCAGGACCTCCTCAGGGGAGCAGGGCTTGCCAGTGCTCTGCTGCACCCTGTGCTGGAAGAGGTTATTCCCACCTCCTACATTTTTCCTTTCCTAAAGATTTTGGGAAGACTCACAGTGAGAGTGGTGTGCATGGCCAGAACATCATGTTTGGTGCACGCTCAGTGCTTGCTGGGTGTGGGAAACCCATGCTTAGCCCAGACTCCAGGGTTACACACTCCTATGGCAGCTGGCACTATTAAATCTATGGGAAGGAGATGGGCTTATCTGTGGTTTTGAGGTGTTTGCTGCTTCTCCAGCAGCCCATTATGGCTCTTTGAGCGTCTTGGAGAGCAACAGCAAGCATCCATTCCCACCCTCATGCACCGTGGTAAAGGTGGACATGGCCAACAGCAAAACTCATCCAAACCTGTAGGTATTTTCATAAAACCTCCACTTTCTGCACCTAATGCTCTCCCAGGTCAGTGTTAAAGGGTATTTCCCATAGCCATGAAGGCCATGCTGCTGTGTGGAACAGCAACTTGACTGGCCAAATGTTCTGGAGGAGGAAAACCAGCTGCTGGTGATTTCCTTACAGGTAGATCTGGTTTATTGTAAGGACAGCAGGAGGGAGGAGGCAGCTTGGGATGGTTATAAAAGCTACTAGGGCTGCCCAAATGAAAGGAGGTTGGTTTTAAGCTTCAAAGAGATCCTTGAGTATGGGGGAAATCAATGCTGAAGGATGTCATTGCTTGTGCTTCGTCGTGGTGCTTGAGGTGTGTTTTTATCCTAGTGGAACCAGGGATGGGGATGACACACTGGACAAGCTGTGCTAGTGACCAGTGTCTTTGAGGCCCCTCAGCTGCTTGTCTTGGGGACCCCTGAGGTGAGGGCAGGCAGATCAGGGGGGTGCACCCCACACCGAGCAGCAGGGCTGGAGGTGGCAAATGACTCCTGAGAGGTGACAGCTGGGAAATGGCCATGAAACAGAGCAGCAATTGCTCTGACGCTTTAGAGTGTTAGCAAAATTAATCTTACTATCTCAAGGGCAAACTACTAAAGGGACCACTGGGCTGCTTTTGAGATCTGCTCTGGTCTCTCAGAGGCTGAAAAATCATCTCCACTGGGAGCCCTGGCCTGGGCCAGTTCTCTGGAGACTGTGGTGCTGCCCAGAGCCCCACGGGCTGTAAGGAGCAGTGTGTTACTGGTCCTGCACCGCCTTTTCCTTGAATCCTTCGTTCTGCTCCATTAAAACCTGACCCAATGGGAGGTGCGTTGCAGGGGGCTGCACGACCTTGTCTGGGGTGGGTTGTGCAGGAGCTGCCAGAAGCACACTGACTTTCCAGAAAAGCACATATATATACATATATAATAATTTTTCCCTGTATTTAAGCTCTCATTTATCCATCCCTCCTCTGGCACAGCTTCATCTCACCATGCTGGTCTTCCCTCTGTCCTATCTGGGTGCTCTGCAGCTGGTGCTCCTCTCCTTCATTGTAGAAAAGTGATGTGAGGTTGGGCTCTGGGTGTTTTTCCCCTGGCTGAGAGCTCCCCCATGATGCTTTGTCCTCCCCCATGGTCACTGCTTGCTGTCTCCATCCCCCTGGCTCTCTGGCTGGGATTCCCTGCCCACACTTGCCGCTCCAACCTCATGAATAAGGACTCCCACCCCAGACCAGACACAGGAAAGGCCAGGCGTGCCAAGCTGCATATTATTTTTTTTCCAAACCTGGTCCGAATTCTGGGTCTGGCAACACATCAACACTGACAATATTTTCAGTGAAAAAAAAAATAAGGCAAAGTTGTCAATGTTTATATTGAAAGCTTGAGTTTCAGACAATAATTTGTAGGTGAGTGTTTCTTTTCTAAGTTCATTCTGGCCAGCCTTTCTCAGGTGTGTATTTCCTGCTAATATGCTAATAACCAAACGCATTAAACTGATGATTGTTGGTAATTGTAACCCTGTGAAGCTTCTGTTAAAAAATCAACTGAGTTCTGTACAGCCAGCTGTGCCTTTCTGAAGTGCTCTTGAGTATTTTTGTTTAAACCCGGCTTTCACATTATTTTTATAGTCAATCTGAGGAAGGGTGAGTAGATTTTCTGTCCGCGTTGGCAGCTTTTCCTTGGCACCTGATCTGCCCCAGGATGCATTGAGCTCCCTTTAGAGGAGACTTTGCTGCAGGTACCAAGGTGACCATAGCAAAGTCTGAGGAGTGACAGGGCAGAGGTTTCGCTGATTGCAACAGATGGGGGAGTTAATTTGGGTATTGATTTTGTTGGTTAATTTTGAGTATCGGTTTTGTTACAAGGGAATGGGAAGCGTTTGCTTGCCAAACCTGTGATGGACTGAGGCCAGTGCCTTACCCCTGCTGCCCGTGCTCACCTGTGCAGCAGATATTTCTTGGGTTTGTGTTTTTCCTCTTCCCTGTTTTCTCCCCCCTCCTCTCAGGATTAAATGGGGAACCCGAGGAACATCCAGACCCTTTTGAACAATCCTGGTAAAGCTCTGATCTCTTCAAAGGCCCTGCTTGATGTCTGCTGTCAATGGTGCCGTGCGGGTTTCCTTATGGGGCTGATCGAGGTGGGTGGGATGTTGCTGGTGCAGTGCTGCAGTTGTCTCGGCCACTGGAAGGGGAAGCCAAGGGTCCTGGGTTACCTGGGAGCTGAGCCATCACTTCGTGGCAAGACTGTTAACCCAAATCTGGCACCAGGTCACCCTCAATCACTCTGGCTTTTTAGTCCTGTCTCTGCAAGAGATCTGGATGTCTGCGGAGTGGACTGGGAGTGCTGGGGTGGTGATGCTCTGGGGACCACAACCCTGGAGGGTCACCAGGGAAAGGTGCTGGGCACTGGTCATTGCTCTTCCCACATCCTGGTCCCTGCTTCCCAGCATGGCTATCCCTAATGACTCTTCTGGCCATCACTGCCATGGGTTTGCAGCAAGAGGGGCTTTGCAGGGCTCGCCTGCCTGAGGGCTGCCAGCACCAGGGCAGCAGAGGAGGTTTTGGGACTGGGTGGATTTGGGGAAATCGTCTGGGGTATCTTGAGGCTGGCTTCCTCCAGAGAGCACTTACAAAGGTGCCAATGCTCAGCTGTCCTTGTTGCAGGTGATGCACTGGTTTGATGCTGCAGTGTGGGCTCATGGCTGAAATGCATCTCTGTGCTCTGTTCTTGGGTTTGATGTGTAATGGCCCAATTCATTATCACTAAATCCCCAACAGTAACATGGGCAAATACTGCTATTTGTGTCAGTAGTTGTGGTCTCAGAGTCTTACAGAAAGCAGATACCAGTGATGTAAGTATTTTTTCCTCAGTATCTTTTCAACTTTGTAGACCAACATCCTAAATTTTAACTGGTGGATGGAGGATCAGTTCTGCAGGAACACTGGCAGCAGTCAACTGCGTCACAAATGAAACAGGTTTCAAACTCACATAAACTGCTTCCTGTATATGTATGTGCTGAAATCACATGAAATATAAGTAGTGTGGAGTAAACTGACAGATTCATAGAAAAATCAGGAGGGGCTGAGACAGAAAATGAGACTTAAGATTTTATATTAATAGTACTTAACATTTCCTAGACTGTTTCCAAATTTGTCTAATAATGTAATATGGAAGGGTTTTTTGATATTTCATATTTTCCACCTAAAGCCTTCAAAGCTGTTTGTTGCCATCAGTGAAACGTGCTTTCCCACATGGCTGTACCAGGTGGGTTTTGCTCTCCTCATTCTATGTGTTTCTCCGTGCCTGGAGGCCCCAGTGATCAAAGCCTCTTTGTGCATCAGGCTCTGCATACACAGAGTAGGTGCAGCCACTCCATCCCCCAGCAACCCTGGCACTGGCAGACATGGGAGATGGGACCATTGCAGCATCTTCCCATGTTTAGGTGGACATGAAGCTCTGGCTTCATGCACCCGCTCTGCCACAATCCTTGTAGAGTTTTATGATCCACCTGGATAATGCCCTGAGCAACCTGGTGTGACCCCATAGCTGACCATGTTTGAGGAGGAGATTGGGCTGGAGGCCTCTGGAGGTACCTGCCAACCCAAAGTATCTAGTGATCTTTAGATGTAAAGGCTGGATGTTGCCGTGGATCATCTGAAATTACAGCCTCCCTGGTGCTGAGCTCCCCTGGCTCCCACCCCTGCCAGCCAGGATTTAGGGGTGGTTTAGCTCCTTCCACACTGGACCATAATGGAAGTCGTCACAAATCCTTCCTGAATCCTGCAGCTAAGGCAAAATATGCTCTGCTGCTTGCACCACAAAGCCTCCAGAAGAGAACTTATATTTTTCCCCAACCTCTTCATTGGCTCTTCCTGTGTTTTTTGGCACTTTTTTTGGACCATTATCTGTTTTTTCTTAAAGATCTTTAAATTGTTATCAAAAATCAAACTTTTCCTGAGGCTTTCTATATTTAATCAGCAAATATCATCCAATTATATGGGGATAAAGTAATTATGTCTCCCTCAGCAAATCTACTTCTTTCTTTCCCCAAGGGGAGGAGAGGTCTTCCCTCAGGATTATGTGATTAAATAGAGGTTTAAAAGAGAAATCTTGCTTTGTTACTTAAAGAGCTTAATCTGAAATCCTCTCAGAAGTGAACTGCACTTTGCAATCACTGAGTAAGGGAACTGTGAGCTGATCACCTGCCTGGGCTCCTGCTTGGCTCTACAACCCACATCTGGATGCAGAGGTGAGCTCAGATGGGATCAGCTCTTGGCCAGGGTCTTGGAGCAATCC
Source organism: Mesitornis unicolor (assembly GCF_000695765.1). Lineage (NCBI taxonomy): Eukaryota > Metazoa > Chordata > Aves > Mesitornithiformes > Mesitornithidae > Mesitornis > Mesitornis unicolor. Next base: position 45,966 of record NW_010198634.1, on the reverse strand, counting down.
CAGTGTCCTTCATTACAGCTGGTCACCCCTGCATTTCTCCTGAGATGTGCTTTGAAACAGCTGGATGGGTTCCCCTTCCTTCGATGAGGTTCCAAGCCTCAGGCAGAGCCTGATGGTGTCACCTTGGGCTGAGCCCAGGCATTTCTGACTCACTGAGACCATGGGCATTGCAATTGGATATGGCCAAATAGCCTCCAGAGGCATCCCACCTGTGTCTCTCCACCCTGGTGAAGGTCCATCACTCCCAGGTCTCCAGTGATGGTTTGGCATTAGGCTGACACATGTCCAGATCCAATTTCACTGATGGTTTTCCCTGGTTCAGCCCTGCTTCTGCCCCACAGCACTCGTGGCCCTTGTTCTGGGACAGGGTTTTCCATTCAGCTCTGCTTTGGCAGGTCAACAGTCAAGCATCTTACCCTAAAGAAAGGTCGAAAGCCACGTCACACTTGTGTATCTACCTATATATGTGTTTACCAGCTCTACAAGGCACAAGAGTGATGGACTTGCTTGAAGAAGGTCTCTGAGATACTGGTAAGCAGAGGAGCTGCTGGAGGGAAGGACCTGCTGCAATAATTCATTCAATACAGGCAGAAAGCATCTGAAAAGCTGTTACACCTCAGAAATAGCTTACCCTGCTCTGCCTCTAAAACTTTCTGTGCATTTATGGCCTGATGGAGACGTGCTGGCCATGTGCTTGTTCCATGCTCATCAGGTGTGAGCACTTTGGAGAATAACACCCAGGTGGTCACCAGGGCCAGTACCTGGTGAAAGGAGATGGAGGTGAAGCTGTCTTGCTCTTTCTCACCAACAAGAGGCCAGATCCCCAGCTGTGAGCTCTCCTAACAGCTCTGGGTATAGGTCGTAATTTCTCAGAAGCTTTTACCCTTTGAACTGGTGTCAGAAATGAGACAGGACATTTACAGGCTCCTGTAGCTGGTAGAAATCTGAGAGGCTTCCCAAAAGGACTGGAAAGCCCTTCCCAAGCTTTTACTTCTATGCTTGCATTTGTCTTCCAGTTCACATTACTCAAGACTGTCATTTTTGTTCAGAAGAAAACACATTTGGGGGATTTGAGGGAGTTTTCTTGTGTGTTGAGCTGTCAGCTGTAATGTGGCAAGTGTGGTAGGTGCCACCAAGGGAGGACTCAGGTTTTCTGAAAAATTTGCACTGTAGTTTTGAATGGGAGCATGGGGAAAGGGCAAGAGGAGAGGAGGGACCTGAGCTATTCCAGAGCTGTGCCTGTACATTGGCTGGTCCCCTGCTGAGAACTGGCAAACAGCAGAGGAACACAGTAGAAATATCCAGGGTTGAAATGTTAGCACCTGCTGTGGTGGGCACACCAAGGGCACGGTGGTGGCCTATGGGTTCCTGAACCACAGTTCAGAATCCAGCTGGTGGGTTCAGTGGTGGCATCTCTAGAGGCTGTTCCCAAAGATGCAGCTTGGGTGAAGGCCAGCTATGGGGTTTAGATAAGCACCACCCTGCAGTGCACTGGTGGAGAACACAGTGTCTTCACCTACACTGCTGTGAAGCCACCACAGCACCCTTCCTTGGCATGAAAGCCTGGGGAAATGTGCCTGGCAGCTCTCACGCTAAATTAGCTTTGTTTTCACCACGCTTAATGCCATTGCACTGTCCATACATTAATGCTGGTGGACACTGGACAACTCAGGGCCAGGTTCTGGTCATTAAAACCGCATTGATATTTTCCAAGATTTGGTGAAAGGATCCTCTCCTTCCCCCTGCTCTTCCATGGATGATGTGTTCCCAGAAAGACTGCGGGCAGCTGTAGAGATGGGGAAGTGCTTGTGTGAGTGCAAATCAGGGCAAGGCAGTAGGAAAAGGGAGTCAAGGAGATGCACATCTCCCAGAAGCCTGTGTTAAAAGAAGATGGTAAGCTAGGATGAATGATGCATAAGATAAAAAGCCTAGGGACAGTGGGGAGAGAAAAGAAAGAGTTTCATAAATGGGGAAAATGTATGA
>NW_010198634.1:14220-43952 GCF_000695765.1 Mesitornis unicolor | reverse complement strand
GGAAAGAGCTGTAAAAGCAGAGATGCCATTTATTGGATATGTTTCATGTTTGCAAGGAAAAAAAAAGATAGATCCACAAAACTAAACTAAAAACCTTGTGGCAAGAATTCAATGAGCCTCAGGGAACATCTTTCAGAGTGGGTGGTTTTTCAGCATCATGGAGGGTTCAGGAAGCTGGGTTGAATGATGTTATTTGCAGTTGTTTTGCACATACCGGAGTGAGCAACAGCTCTGAGAAGTCCTGCTCGGGGCTCCCCAGCACCCTCCATGTGCCAGGTCCCCCAGCCAGGCCAGCAACGAATGGATCTCCTTTAAACGATGTTTGGGCTGTGAGAGTGGGAAGGGAGAGGGAAAATGAAGGGAATGAAAGGAAGTTGCTTAATTGAAAATGCTTAATCTCATCAGCAGTCGATCTAAATATATATGTGTCTGTGCCTATATATACATGTGTATGTAGTGCAGTAGGAGGGGTTCAGGGAAGGACTCCCAAAGTCACCTCTCCTTACAGAACATGCACAAGGAGGATGCAGACGAATGCCTGTGGGCATGGACAGCATCATGAGAGGTCTGCAAGGGAGAGCAGTGAGCTGATGCCTTGGGAGTGAGAGGTGCAGGGACCTGTGCTTGTCCCTGCAAAAGCAACCAGTGCAGCTGGTGTGGTACAGGGCTGGTTTTGCTCTGGGTTGATGGGCTGTGGCGGTGTCTGGCCTAATAAAAAGATGAGCTAGAGGGAAGGTGGGATGACGGCTTGGGCTGTGCCTGTGTTGGTGGAGTCTTGGTGCCAGTAAAGGAGCTGATGGGCAAGGAGAAGGAGAGGCAGGGTCTGAGTGTCCATAAGACACAGAGCAGGTCTCCTTGGAGGGATGTCTGGAGATAAGGCTGTAAATCTGGTGTGCATCGCAAGTAGAATAGCTACAGAATATTCATAACATCCCCTACTGTGGTGCAGGAGCTAGTCTGTCACCTTAAGCCTCTGTGTTACTGTGGCACTCGGTTATCAGACATTTCACACACCTCACATACTAATACAGCCTATCTCCAAAGGGTTATGGCTCCTCCTGCTACATTGTCCCCAGTCACGCTGGGGTTGGAGGGAGGGTGTTTTCCCTGACACCCCCATCTCTGGCTCCTGCCTGCACCAGGGAGCGTGGGGCTGGATCGCTGCCCTAGTTTGCATGGGGAGTCGTGTTCCCTGTGTGCTACAGCTGAGGCAACTGATCCAAAAAAGCTTTGCTATAAAATTTTAAAACTCTTGGACTGGATTAATTCAGCTGACCTTAGCACTCTCTGGTAGTCTAATGGCCATTGATTTATTCTGCTGATGCTGACCTTTAACACTAAAACCAGGCTTTGGGAGAAAGGTTTTTGCTTCCAATGACAACATGTGAGCTGGGTAATGAGAAATCAGCTGCAGTAACAGTGGATTCTTTCTTCCCCTTTCCAACCATCGTGTGAGGCTTTTCCAAACCCCTCTGGTACTGAAGCCCCTTTCCCAGTGAATGCTGCACAATGGGCCCCTAGATCTGGGACATGTGCTTTGGGGCACAGCCTCCTGAACCCATGGTCCTGCTTCCCCCAGGACCCTCACTCTGGATTTTGGGGGTGGGCTGCGTTTGCCAAGTGCTTGTGTTCAGGTTTGTGCATCCCAGTGTGGTGCCAGGAAAGCATCCCTGGCCCACGTTGTCTGGTCTCCGCATGGCTCGGTTCCATGACCTGTCTTTTCTTGGCTGTAAATATTAACGATATGAGTTAAGTGGAGTTAAGAGACTGCTTTAATTATTAAGTAGTTCCTTAGCAGCCTTTTTCTCTAGGAAAGGACGGTGGCATAGCATACCTTTACCTTCATTATGCAAATGCTGGCTGAGTGCATTAAGCAGTCCAGGAGCACTGAGTGGGCATGGTATAGTCTTGCAAAACGGTTGAGTTTTGGTGCTTTCGCTGAGTGTGAGTTTGAGGTACCAGCTCCTCCATCCCAGAGCAGCAGGTACAGCATGTTCTGCAGAAATTAATTATGATAAAATTAAGGTCACCTCCAAAACTCAGGTCCCAAAGGCAGAGAGACTGCGCCTGTGGCTTGGGCAGGGCTTCCTCTTCAGTGAGCTGTGTTCCTTGATTAAACATGCAAAGCCCCTGGTGATAACAGTCACCGCTCCTCTGGCATAGATTTTGCAGCAGTCTCAAAGCCCAGTGTTGCAGAGAGTTTTGGAAGCTGTGCGTTAGCTAGTAACTACGAAGATATCAGCTACAGAAAAACTACAGCCACAGAAAGAGAACGATGAGAAACAGGAGTGATTTGTATATAATTGTAATGCTGCAGGAAGGAGTCAGGCTTTGTCCCTGCACTTCATTCTACCCACTGCAATTTGGCAAATGCCAGCAGCTTTGGAAAGTTCACATTTTTCTGTATCTTTGCTTGAAACAAAACCATTTTCTGTCTGCTCTCCCTTTGTCCTCTGCTTCATTCCTTTGTGAAAAACCCATTAAAGCCAGAAAGGTCAGATTTTCAGAAGCACACGGTGCACACACTGCACATTGAATGTCTGCCTGTGAGCTTCCCATCAGAGGCTGGTGGATGTTGTTTGAAATACTGAGGCTTATTTTGGTGCCTGGCTGGGAGACGAATTCTCCAGGAGCCCTGCCCATATGTGTCCTCTGTTGTCTTCACCATACCAAGAGGCAAAATGCCTGTAGCCCTGTGTCCTTGTGTGCAGAGATTGCCTGCAGCTCCTGAGAAATGCAGCTGTTTCTGAAATGCCCTGCCCTCCTGGGGAACCCATACAGCTGAGCCCATAATACACTCAGGGCTGTGCTTGGATGTGAAGACAGCAGCAGCAACTGAGCCAACAACCAAAGATCTGCCTAGAGGTCCCAAGGTCCAGAAACTGATTTTGATGGGTCCTCTCCTGGCCCTGTTAGCCCAGCCACTGTGTAAATGCTGAACTGATAACCTCATGTTGACCTGTCCCTCAGCATCTTATCAAGACACTTAGAAAAGCTTTGCTGATAACCTCATGCTGGCAAGTTCTCTGAAATCCAACCAACAAAATGAGGGAAGAGAGAAAAAAACTCTGATAAAGTTTAAGATTTTTTTTTAAAAGAGTCTTGCGGGTAGATGGTAGTGAAGAGAGGAACCTTCTTCTCAGCAAAGAAGCTGCTGTATGCATCTTGCATGCGGCAGCTGGGCTTCTAAGGCACCACATGATTGAAGATTGCATTTCTGCCCTAAAACAAGGATTTAGAGACTGTTTGATGTTAACTTCATCTCCTACCAAACATAGTCCTGCTATATGCATCCAAAATAACGTTTATGCAAAAGCAAGAGAAAAAGTGAGTCTTTCCTGCTTTGGAATAGGTTCATCATGCTTGAACTCAACAAGGAGGACAACTCGTTTTGCTGTTAACTCGGCAGTCTTAACTTGCATTGCAAAAGCTGTCATTAAAATGCAACTTACCTTTTTATAACCAGGTAGGATTGCTGCTCTTCATGAGGTCCTGGGAAGCCACCCGAACCCCAGCAAGACCACCTCCTTCCACAGCATCCTGCAGATCCTCACAGGTAGGTGGGATTTGGAGGGCTGCTGTGAGAAATACGGCTTAAAACAGGACCAAACCCTTCCAGCCCCATGCATAGGGGTGTAAAGAAGCTGGGAAGAACAAAACCCAACCATAAATAGCCTCCCACCTCCTCACAGGTGCTCTTTGCATCGTGGCTCATTATCTGCCACCAGCACCACTGGCGGTGGGGGGGTAGAGGCAATAACAGCCAAACCATTAGTGCCCTCGGGAAAATGTGTCCAACATCTGCATCCGTCTCTGATTTCCTGTGGCAGTTGTAAAACCTGCTTGCAGAAACCTGACACACAGACTGCTGTGATTGCTGCTCCTTGGAAACACGAGGAGAAGAACAAATCCCACAGGAGAACAAGAAATTGCTCTGCATGATCCTTAAAATACCATGAGGTACTCTTGTCCCATCATTTGAAGTGCCACACCATTACTAGTAAAGAGATTAGTGGGAATGGCAGTAATTCTGCAGAGAGACCTTCACCGTGAAGAGAAAATTGTGCCTTTCTCCACCAGAGACTCCCACAGCTCTTGGCCAATACTTCATTTACACTCATTTTTAGCATCCTGCTCTATAGACTCATTGTACCTATAGCTGCTGCAAACTTTGTGCTGCAGGCATGGCAAGTCCCAGCTCTTTGGTCTTGCACCTCTGCTGTGAGCATTTCTCCTTTCCTGAGCCATCAGGATCTTGCATTCAGCATTCTGCAGCCTTGGATCTGCCGTGCTTCAGGTGGAATGAAGAGCTGGAGCAAGGGAAGATGCTGTGGTGACCTTTCCACTGTGTGTGTGTGTGGCCCACAGCTGGTTTGCAGCTTCTAATCAGGCCACAGGGATGTACTTTAGTGACCCTGGAGCTGCTGCTTTAGGAGGCTTAAAGGAAAGCTTTCTTCAAGGCCAAGACATGCCGGCCAATAAGCTAAATTGCCATGGTCTCTGGACTGAGCAGGAACCCTGCAAGCTTGGAAAGCATTAAAGTGCAGAAAACAGAGGTATGACACATGTAGATGTTTTCATCACAGCTTTTGAAATAAGGCCTTCCCGGGCAGCTCCCCTTGCTGTAACTGGGACTCTGGGTTTGGGGCAGGTTGGAGGGGCAGGTTTGTGCTGCTCCTGGCTCTGCCCTGTGGCTAAGCGGGTCAGCCCAGAGCTGGCTCCATCTAGCCCTGACTCTTGTCTCCAGCAGAGGCCCAGGGATGATGTCTTATTGCCTGTGATACCCCAGTCTCAGCATTTCTCTTGGCTCTTCCCCAAAATCAACTGTGCAGCCAGAATTGCTTTCTGCTGCGTGCTTTAAAGCCCACAGAAACACTTCAGTGCAACGAAGGCTCTCCTAAATGTCTGCTTCTTGGTTTTCCTCTTATGGAAGCTTTCCACTTTAACAGCAATGAAGGTCATTGTCAGATTACAGCATTTTCTTGTGCATTATGTGTTCTCACTTATTACTTCAATTATTTTGCCTTCCTTTGCAATTTACTTTCATATTTTATTCTATAATGGTCTTGCTGTGCCTAAGGATCTTTTCAGCTCTAATAATAATTGTAGGAGTAATAATATAAATCATCCTGGTGCTACCTGCATGCATCTGGTTACTTCCTTTGCATTTCTAATAACAGAGCTAGACATGGTCAAATGGGGTGTTTTGACATTTTTCTTTTACCTCTCAAAGGCGAATTGCTGAGTATATCTGCTGCTCTCAAACACGTGGTAGCCCAAGTAATTCAGCATCTCACCCATGGCTGCTGGCTACTATCAGCCTGTCTACGAGTTGTCGAGGGTCCTCACTGAAGCTTTTTTATAGTGGTACATTAAATCCAAAAGCTTTGCTATAATGGATGACTGGTATAATGGTTCAAAGATCCCAAATTGTACCATTCATTCACTTAAAGCACTGTTATTGAAGTTGTGTCAGCATTATTGAGCATTTGATTACCATAGCCATAATAGAAGTATTTATTTGCATTAAGGAAAAGCCTAGAGGCAGTATGATTGTCTGAACCATCTCTGGCCATGGCACTTTACAATATTAATGTAGAAGAATAGGAAAGGCTTGGAGAAAACCAGTCCTCGAGTGTCCTGATCTTACAGGTAGCAGACCAGGATGTAAGGGTTTTTAGATTGTCCAAGCTGCACCAGAAGTAGTGGCTGAGTCATGAGCACCATTCCCAGAGTAACAGCTCAGGACTGCATCCACATCATCCCTGACTCTGACAGGAATTGGGTATTCAAGATATTATATTCTCATCTGAAGGCAACAAAGTATTGATTTTTGTAGAGGAGAGGGAAGGGAGGCTGGTGGGTCCTGATGAGCTCAGTGCAGGTTGGACTGAGCTTTACTCGTCACATCCCTGGAAGTCTTGGCTCTGTAACCACAGGCTCAGATGAAGATCAACATTTCTTGCATGTGTGTGGAGAGCCTGACACACTGAGACCTCACCTCAGCCCACCCTGGGTTGCACCACAAATTTCCCAATGGAACAACACCTGCAAAAGTGTGAAGATAAAACCTGGACGTGTTGAGATGGTTTGGTTGGTGTTTGGTTAAGGAAGTGTCAGGAGAAGGCATATTTCTCATTTTGCCCTAGATCTGGCTCTACAGTATCCCAAAGACAGAAAGAATGAGGCAATGAGGCCTTATGGCTGCCAAGAAAGTTGTTTTGAGACCAGCAGAATAAGGACAGAATAAACCATCCTTCAATTCCTTCCTCCAGCTTCAAACTTCTCAGCCACACAAGGATTTACGAAGCTGCACATTTGTGGTGTGTGCAAGTGCCTCAGTCCTCTAGAGCTTCTCTGTTCATTTTGCCTTTCTGGTGCGAGAAACTAAAGCTTTGACAGGCACCAGGACAAGGTGGAGAAATGTGCTGAGCCAGCTCCGAGTAAGAGACAGACAAAATCCTGAAGACCCTCAGCTGAGTCACATCTGACTTTTTCCTCTGCTTATTTTTGCCCTCTATGCCCCTTGTGTTGCGCTGCTTCTGTCTCTGGATGATAAAGACTCCTGAAAAAATCCAGAGCTTTGACAGGCTTCAAAATGTGATGCCTGAGACCAGTTTCATCTACCGACAGCACTTCCAGCTGCACGCACTGAGGGCAATGCTGGAGCCTTTCCTGTAGATTTTTGGAAGGGGACTTAACAACCCACTAGTGTGAAACATTCGAGAGGGGATGTTTGGAAACATCAGACATGGAAACATGACTGCTAAAGCCAGGAGCATCTTGCTGGGACCCTGTTGTGGAGCTCCAGGGAGGCTGGCGCTGGGCTGAGCTGGCTGCAAGTGGCTTTGGAAGAGCTGAGTGATGTGGGACGGTCACTGGTGAATGTTGCTGGATAAAATGCCCTGTGAGTGCCCTGTGCTGATGGGCCAGTGGATCACTTGGAGAAGATGTCCAGATGAATGGAAATGCAAATTTGAGTGAAATGTAGAGCCTGCGCTTCCACAGCTGCCTGTGTCCTGGGCTAGATGACTAAAAGGAGATCAAATGGATCAGAGTAAGCTTCCTTGAAAGCAGGAATAGTAATGAAAAAAAAAAGCACTGGAGGGTTTTATTTGTACCTCCTTGCTGGGAATTAGGCAGCGTTATCATACAGCCTCTCCTACGAGGCTGATTTACTGATGGAGAACTAACAGATGGGTCCCCAAAGCAAGGAACTGTGCTTGGATCACCCCCTGGGCACCCATTTTGTGAATTGTGGTAACAAAGTGACTGTCTCCAGCCCTCTCTCCCTTTTGTGCTCGCTAAATGTCTTCTCTGCTGTTATTCACATGCTAGTCGGCTCTGATCTTGCACTGGGGCACAGCACACATCTGTGTCCCTGATAAACATGGTACCCACACATCCTAAGGCCAAGACCCTCCATGGTATTGCTTTATTCTCCTTTCCTATGTGATACAAGCCCATGCCTGCAGTCTCCTCCCTTTAGGTCCTTTTTGGATCTCTGCTCGTTGTTCCTGGACCGTATTTCCAAGCTGTAAGTGCAGGCGCTGCCCAGACTGTGCTGGGCTTTTGTTAGTGGCTCTGCGCCACTTGGAGCAGTTTTTTGAAATGACACCTGAGCCAAATTCTTAGTGACGTTCACTCGTAGAAATGGGATTTTGGGCAAAGGTTTCAGGCTGTCCCAAATCCTGTTTCTGAAATGGCTGAGGGTCCTGGGACAGAGGTGGAATCAATCAGTCTGCACGAGTCTGGCCAGAGGCTTTCAAATATGCTGATCCCACTGATGGACTTTGTAGTAAATAATTTGCAGCCCCAAAGTCCAGGACTGTATTTTAAGTGTTTGAATATCCTTGAAGTCAGGCTCCCTGTAGCTCAGACCTCACTGGCAGCCCATGGAAATTAAAGTCCTGTATAGAACGGAATTTAGGCTTCCTAAACCACTTTTGAAAGTGTCACTTAATGTTTCTTCTTGCATCTTTATTTCTGTTTACCTGGACCCTTCATGGCAAGTTTTCATTTTCTAACTCTCCTGGCATCTTCAGACTGCTGTCCCTTTTCACTTGAGGTGCTAATTATTTTCCTCAGGGCATTAAGTGCTTCAGTGGGCTGAGCTGTCTGCTCACTCGCTTCTCTTTTATACCTCCATCCCATCGAACAGCCATGCTCACTTTAGCTCATTACACTTTATATCCTGGACCGCAAGTGTCAGCGTGCTGCCAAGCCCCAGCATCCCTGGACCTTCTTGCTGCTAACTCCAGAAAACAGAGAAGACTTCTAGAGTTGGGCAAGAAATGCTGTGTTTATTTTCCCCACTCCCTTAAGGCTTTTCCAGAAGAGGTTTTTCAGGCAGATGTGGGTGTCAAGGAGGTTTTGGGGTGCTGAGGCACAGCTCTCCACTGACTGCTGCTTCTGGAGGGATGCTATTGGCTGAACAGCCCCAGCTGATGAGCCCTTGCTGTCTCTGTTAGCACTCAATCATTTTGATCTGGATTTTGACACTGAATCTCTCTCCAGTCCTAACATAATGGGAGAGAAAATTATATGTATTTGAAAAAATCACATCACTTTGACAGAAGTCAAGAGCAATTTTACTGGAGCCAGATTTGTTACCCTGTCTCATATTGCTGAACGAACAGGCAGGACTGTTAATTTTAACTTGACTTTGTCCCTTTAAATAATAGAAATATATGATGTCATGTCTAATGCTCTCTCAGCATCTGTAATGCCATCAGTCGTATGAGAAATATTATGACTTTTTTTTTTTTTAATGCTGAACAGCTTCTATAATCTTGGAAAATATTCCATCTTAAATAGATTGAGCTTCTGCAAAACACCCCAAACCTTTTGGTTAGAGATTTTTGGTTGGTTGGTTGATTTGTTTGGTTTTTTGGTGGGTTGTTTTTTTTTTCAACTTAGGTGAAGTGAGGGTTGAATTGGCTTTGAAACTGTTTGAAGTGTGACTCTATTACAAACCTGAAACCTCCCTCTCTTGAGCATGCACCAGAGGGCACTGCACGATGCACTGGGAACCGCGGAAAAACCCAACTGTGTTCGGCCAGGATTTGGGGTTTTTATTGCATGTACGCAGTGTTTGTGTTAACACATGGAGATGTGTGTCACATTCTGTGGAGAGATGGTCCAGAGCTTCACCGCCTGGGGCTGACGCTGCCATCACAGCAGGATTAGCACAGACACCGGCCCTGGTGTCACCACAGAGCTCCTGCTCTGACCCAACTGATGATGGGGATGATAGCACGTGTGAGTGTTTTTTTGCTGGCAGGAAACATATCATCATGCTGAAACGCAAAATGCTGTGGTCCAGGATGCTGTCCTGGGCTGAGTTAGCCACACCTCTTGGGGCTCATGAGGTCCCTTTCTACCCTGTGCCTTTATGTCCCTGCCTGCAATAGCGGCCTGCTCCAGCAAATGCTTTTCAGGAAGGGCACTTCTGCTCCAAAACTGAGCTGTGGCACCACATCTGCAGGAGAGCTGATAGAAGGGTGTTGTGGAGGGACAGTCTGTGGGAGATGTCTCCTCTGAGGGCATCTGTGGGTGCTCAGCTTTATCTGCACAAGAGGCACGAAAGCAGAACACAGGGTGAGGAAACACCCCAAAATTATCTGGAAAAGCAGCACTGATGGACAGAGGTGAAGTACGATGTCCTCAGCAGCCTTCTCTGAGCACTGTCCCACCAGCTTGGCATTTGGACTGTCCTCTGCGCCCGCTGCCCTTGGTCCGGTTTCATTAGATGCCTGTGCGTCACACGGAGTGCCCCTCACTGCAACAACCCTGGCTTTGGGTTTCCACTTCATTTCTTCCAAAGTTTTCTTATGCCACCACTTCAGTCCTTTCCCCTGAAATTGGAAAAACCAGTGTCCCCCGCCTTTGCTAGCTATGCACCAGTATGGATCCCAGGCAGAGGTGAGAGAGAGCTGTCTCCAGCAGAGGTGTTTTTGTGGTCAATAATGCTGAGGACATGGCTGGGAGGACTTCCCTGGCTGCTGCCAGCAAGAGGACAAGGCTGAAGACTCAGAGCAGCATTTTTTGACCCTTAATTGTGCCATGGGAGGTATGCAGGTAACAGAGTCAATCCCTCAAATCGCTGCCACCCTGTCACAGTGATAACAGCAACGGATTTATACAGAGCGTGACTATAAAAATAATACTGCGATCATGACTATGAATGAGTACATATGGGAAAGTGGAGCAGGACCACTGCCCAGTTCAATCTGGGAAATGTGTTTCCCATAGACCAAGGAATTGCTGTGCGGGTTCCCATTTCTGCCATGCTGCCAGTGATGGCCCAGTGGCAGGTAACCTGGCAAAGTTGCGTGCTGCCTCTTTTCCTCTGAACTCAAGGATTCTCGCAATCTGAACAAACCCCATAGGGCCAGGTTTGCATTTTTAGCATGCCACGGTCCTGCACTGTGCAAAGCTGGGCTGCTCCTGGAGCTTCCAGGAGCTGTGAAGGAGTAATGGAGCTGGCAGCCTGCTCTGGCTCCTGCACCTGTTTTATATTATTTGTGGGCAAAATCCTGAGGCCTTTAGTCACTTGCTGAACAACCACAGGAGGAAAAATGCTTCTGGGGGAGGAGGTGTTTGCGAGGGTTGTCTTGCAGATGTCTCCTTGGATAATCCTTCGGGTAGAGGACTCTAGTAGAGACCCCCAACTCTCTGCTTGTGGAAGAGGCCAGGGGATTATTCTTAAGCTCCCTCTTATCTGGGGGGTTTCCTGCATGGAAAGATGTGCTCATGCACCAGGGATGCTTGTGCAAGCGCCTGTAAATCCAGCTGGAAAGAAGCCCCCAGGCCCTTTCCCAGATCTTGTGCCATGGCCCCATGGATGCAGTTCAGGCGAGCCTGGCTTGAGTGTTTTGGCTCAGGCTTCGCCCTGGGAAAGGCTGGAAAGGAACAGCTAGGGCTGATCACGTGCCCAGGAGTGAGCCTGTCATGGGGGGTGTCTCCTGCCTTATCACCACCATGCTGTCTCTGTGGCCTCTCACCCACATCACCTCCAGCATCCCTTTTGTCTTTAGCGTCCTCTCAGATCTTTCTTTAGGCTGGCTGTCTGGCTTTGTGGTGAAGGTCCCTTATCTGAGCTCCGCTGCCCAGCCAGGGCTGTCCCTTCTTGGATGATCTCTTCTGACCAGCACCTCTACCAAAACCATGAGTCAATGTGTGTTTGAAGGTTTTTCCCTTGCAAAACAGCCCCTCTTACACCCTTCACCCCTGAGGAGCTCCTGGGTGACTGCAGCATGGTCAGCGGCTGATTGAGGGGTGTCACTGGAAAGCCATGACACCTGCCTGTTTTCCCCAGGTCATTTAAATTTATTCGCATCCTGTCACCCCATCTCTCACATTCAGGACCCACCAGCACCCTTTGATTCCTTCTTCATCATAAAAATGAGGGTTTGGAGGATCCATGGGCTGTACCCTCATGTCTCTCCTCCAGCATGGAGGATGGCCAGCAAGGGGCAGCCAGCAGAGAGGTTTCCAGAAGCCTGATGAGGAAGTAATCTTTGCTCTCCAGGACCGAATTGAATTAATGTAATCCCACATATGTTAATGGGAAGCTCTGTATGACGATATTGGTTGTTGTCATGTCCTAGTCCTTCAATTATATGATTCATTCACATTTAGTATAAATACAGGATTAACCCAAAATGAGGGTTTAGGAGGGAGAATCTTTTACTCTAATTTTAATCTAAAATGCATTTAAAAAAAATCACTCTGGTGATTATGGAGAGGTGATTTAGGAAAGGATACATGCATGGGGCAGCAGCAGCCTGGGGATGGATGGAGCCTGGCGCAACCATGGTGGTCACTGATGTCTGCTCTGAATAAACCTAGTGAGTCTCTCTTCTTTCTCCTCTCCCCTCCTAGACCCCTTAATAAGCTCTTCCTCTCAACCTTGTGGTTTTAGCTGTTTGTTTGTTTGTTTTCCCCAGCAAACACTCAGGACATCTGCTCTCCTCTGGGGACTGTATTAACATATGAATCGAGGCAGACGAACAGTGGATGCCACATCTGCCTGAAAGTCAGGTACAAAATGAGAGACCATCATCCCAACCCTGTGCTGCCCCACACTCTCAGCGGTGCTGAGAGGCCCCTCTGCATCTCCAAAGAGGTACCAGAGCAGCCTCAGGCAGAGCCACAGGAAAGGGACAGCACAAATGCCTAGTGGTCATCACATGGCACAGCCCATCGAACAGCCTCTGGGCTTTCCTTGTTGTGCCAGGGCCCTGGTGTTTTGCCTTTGCATTTGTGAGTTTCTTTGCACAAGAGAGAGGAAACACCAGCTGCAACTGGCATTTTTGGTGAGCCACCCTCTCTGTGGAGTTCAGATCTGCAGGGCTCCAAGAACTGAAAAACAGCCTGAAACACCAGCCCAGACCCTGCTGGCTGGGGATCTTGTAGGGGACGAGGTGGTAGGGTGACTAAACCTCTCTTCAGTTTGGCTCACCTGCCGTGCCACGGGATGAAGGTAGGTGATGCTGGAAGTTAATTGGCAGCCCCTTGCTGGGCACCGTAGATCCCCCTGAGCAGCAGGGTTTGTCCATCCCTCCAATGCATGGATGCTGGATGTGGACAGGCAGCCCACCACCACAAACATGATGGCCACCCCAGTGGGACTGCACCTTCCCCTCCAGCACGTGGTGGTGAGGAGGACTTGCTGTGCCTGTATCCATGCTAGGATCCAAAAACGAGGCCAGATTTTGCATAGGTTGCTGTGCTAAAGGGATGACGCAGAGCCATCGCCATGGAGATGGAAAGCCAAGGTAAGGAGCCATGCTGCTCCTGGCAGCATCCTGGGAGCGGGGACTTCACCCCCAGTCCTACAGCATCTGCTAAGAGAGAGTGGGGTGAGATGCTTTCCTTCAGCTGCAAACGGGCGGTTTGGCATCATTGGCTGGATCGTTCACTGGTGCTTTTATTTTAAGCAAATGCATCAGGTCCCTATGGGACACAAAAATTCAAATACAGGTTGAAACCTTCCCTACTGTATCTTCTGCACGCTCTCACGTGCTCGCTGCATGTAACCTAGCAAACACAGGTTGCATAGCATGTGGTCAGATGCAGGTTACACAATTCAGTAGCATTAAATCGTGCTTAGCATTTTAGGTAATAACAGCTACACTTCAAAGAATTGCTTAATAACTCTTTTGCTGAGCCCTCCGAGTTGCTCACACAAGAGCAGCGCAGCAGCACATAAAAACCCAATTAGCAGCTGCGAGCGCGCTGTGGCTCTGGAAACGCTGAGCGGGGTTTTGTGAGGCTGGCAGCAGCCTGCGGGCACAGCAACCTCTGCCACACTGGTATCCATCAAAAATCACAGTGGAGATCAAGCACAGAGGGGCTGGAAGGTGCTTGAAAGACCTTCTGGTTGTCAGGAGATGTTTTTATTCTCTTAAGAAGAGAGGAGCCAAACTTTCTCATCAGGGAATTCTTTTACAGAGCCAGAGTGGGGTGCTGAGACCAGGTCCCCATGCTGGCAAGGGACCCCAGTTCCTGAGCAGGTGCTGCTGCCGTGTGTGGACATCTGAGTACCTGTTTACTGCTCATCTTCTCTCTTGGTGTGTTACCAGCTCCTTTTCTTGGCTCTCAGTGGGCTGGAAAGCAGGGAGCTGCCACTATAACATGGAAATGGCTACGTCCCATGTCCTTTTTATATGTGGTTTAGCTCAGATGGAGATGCCAGCAGCAAGGCTCCCAAGGGCTGAGCTTTATGTCCATGATGCCGAAGGTTCTCATTGTCTATGCCAGGGTTGGGGCTATCAGGCACCTCCAGCACCACCCAGCAGGACTGGTGGCCCAGGACAGGGTTCCTGGAGCTGGGCATGAACTGCTTGAGAGCTGGGCTTGGCCATGTTGGGTGGAGAGCTGGTGAAACAACACATGGTAAAATCGTACAGACAGGGAGGTTGTTGGGGTCTTGTAACAAAATGAGTGTCTGGGCTTGTTCCATCATACAAGTGGGTGGGGGCTGGTCTGTGTTCTCCTGAAAGAGCAACAGGGAACAAAATTACCACAGCAGTATGAAACATGTGGGGATAAGGTGCTGTGGGCTCTGCAGAGGCTCTCTTTGGCTTTCCCCTCCAGTAGGCAAAGCCTGGAGGTGAGTGATGTGGGGATGGTGATCACATTAGAGCCATGGCTCAGGTTGGCAGGTGGGAATTGCTGTGATGGATGAGCCCTGCAAACCCATCCAGTCCTGCAGGTGTTGCGCAGAGAGGTCACGCTCAGGAGCAGAACAGATTGCATGGACCGAGCCTTGGTGGGTTTTATTTGAATCTTTTCCCAGTTCAAGGCTACTTGAAATTTTCGAGCTGTGTCTCTAACTCAGCCAAAGGAGAAAAAAGCAGTTAAAAAACTCTGAGCAGCGGAATTAACAGGACCTGTGATTCTGTGGATTTATGGCTTTAAACTCTGCCCAGTACTCCCAGTTCCTTCACTTAACCCCCTCGTTTGGCAGGGCAGGTGGCACCATGTCCTGCGGCTGGTTTGTGGCTAGGTGTTTGCTGATGGCTGGATGGTGGGCATGTTGTCTTGCACAGTAAGTACATGGCAGAGTTGAATTTGCTTCTTCCTCTTATGGACATGATTTTGGGCTTTGTCTCTTATCCAGATAGTTGTCACAAAACCTGCTGTGGAAGAGCAGATCTTTGAGATCTCTGCTCCAGTATGAAATTAGGTTTGGGTTGGCCAATATATGCAAATTTTTCTGTAGTGAAGGATGGGTAGTTAAATGAGTGGATGCACTGGCTCTGTGACCTTGGCTTTACCTTAGACTAAAGCTAGGAACAGCCATAAAATGAGCCGTTATTAAATCTGTCAGCAAAGAGTTTCTTAATTTTTCTTCTATATTTTGAAAACTTAAACCAGCCATCAATAAGGTTTTTTCTGTTTCCACTGTTAGTTAGAGGCTGATTTATGTCCTGAAGCAGGATGATTTAGGTTCCCTTCACATTTTTCTTTCCAACTGTTTGCTGGTTGAAGTAGGGATTCCTGTTATTTGTCCACGTGCCGGCCTTCCCTGGGTCCTGCTAAGCCCTTCTGTCAGCCTGTCTTGCACAAAATATCACACACTAACTGTGGAAACAAAATTAAAAAATCCCTTTTTCAGTTTCCAATACTGGAGAGCCATCAGCCAAATACTGCTATTTTATGTGTCCTCATGCTATGCCCTTGCGCTAGACCTGGTGACGCTGAGTATCCCATTGATTTCTGCCAGGTGAGCCCAGGTGAAGTTTTTTGCCAGATTTGCAAATTTTGAAGGGCTTTGTCCTTGGGGACAGCCTGGCATCTACCAGGGTGGGCGGAAGCCTGTCCTCAGATGGATGTGTCTCTGCCGAATATGGCTAAACTGCTTCCAGGGATGCAGAAGCCACTGAGACAGATGGACACATGCACATCCACATGGCATGAATCTAGTTTCATTTGCAAATCTGAGTAAAAATAATACTTTGTGATTAAATAAGGTACCCCTTTATTCTGAGACATGAATGAGAGCTTTCTCTATGGCCTGAGCTTGGACTTCTGTAACCAAGAGGGATCTGAAAAGTCAGCAAAAGGAGAGAATAGGAGCAGATATGCAAACGTGGATTAAGCATCAGCTCCTCCATGTTTAACTAGATTTTTTGTTTGTTTGTTTCCAAATTCCTTTTGAAGTTCTAAATAATCCCCTGTGACACTTGGTGAAAGCAAACACAATTTTCAAAGCTTTGCTTTTGAATTCAGGAGAGCAAAATTCTGCCTATAGGTTTCCAGCATCTTTTATTCTCTTTGCTTTTTATCTTTATTAAAGGGCCGCAATTTGTGTGATTAATTGCAAATGCAAATGGCTATTTTCTTGTCCTAACACAATATTGCACTTTGAGAGTCTGTTACGTGCCCAAAGCAGATACACTGAATCCTGCTTTCATGTCGCCAGAAAAGGGTTATCATATAGACTCCTCCTTGGATTATGAATTAATTAAATCAGATTTAGGGTAATGCTGTCCTGTAGCAATACACCAGTGAAACTCTCCAGCCTGTGCTGTAGGAAACTCTGAATGAGAAAAGCAGCAACGGGTCTTCCAGCCTTGAAACCCGTGCAAGTAAGAAGATGGTTTGTCCTCCAGAAAGACATGATGCAGAGAGATAAGATGTACCCCAATGCATAAAAATTATGCAGTAATGACCAAAGTTAACTCTATTTTACTTAAGAGCAGAAGAGTCATCTTGCCTGTGTGCTCGACCATCCCTGGCTTTCCAGGCAGCTCCACCATTTGGGTCGGAGAAGGGATTTAGCAGCAAAATGATGTGGTTTTTGGAGAAGATCCCGCATGGCTCTGCATCTAGCTGATGGGTTTCCTGCCACCCCGCTGCTTGGACTGCATGTGATGTCCCTGCCTGACTGCAGTCAGACGCGAGGATTTGGGGAAGTATGGCTGTAAATAAGAGAGATGCCCCATGTAAGGGCAAGCAGTGTC
This sequence comes from Mesitornis unicolor, assembly GCF_000695765.1. Taxonomy (NCBI): domain Eukaryota; kingdom Metazoa; phylum Chordata; class Aves; order Mesitornithiformes; family Mesitornithidae; genus Mesitornis; species Mesitornis unicolor. The sequence goes on along the minus strand of NW_010198634.1, from coordinate 27,477 downwards.
CCTGATTGCTGCAGTCTGGGTGCTGTGGGTGAGATAGATGGACCCAGGCTCTGATCCAGCCTAGCAGCATAAAATACCTTTGCCTTGGTGCCTTTTACGTGTTGCTGTAATACCCAGCTCTATCTTTTAATCTTGTCCTCAGGAACCCGCAGTTTTCCCCAGCGTCACGAGAAGCTCTTCTCTAACATCCTCGTAGGTAACAAAATCAAAGTGACGCTGCTTCCATTAAGAAGGCAGCAAGTAAAGCAGAAGTAAAACGAGCTGCCAGCTGCTACGATGCTGACCGAGCAGCACTGCGACCTCACCAGCTCAGCTGGGTTTAGCACTGCCAGCACCTTGGTAATGCAAATACCTGCTAACGCTGATTTCTGCCTGAAATTAAATACCTCCCTAGCTGCAAGCTTTCCAGGAGACTTGTTGCCCTGCAGAGATGGGACCAAATGAGGTCAAGTGCAAGATTTAGGTTGCTGGAGAAAAGAAGACATGAGAAAACCTTCAATGAACCAAACTTCACTCTTGATGGAATCCAATGAACCGAACATTGAAATCATGGTAAATGAAGGATTTTGAGCTCACTGCAGAAGGAAGGCCTCCCGTGTCATGGCCATGGCTCAGCCCATTATAAAGAAAAGGGAAGAGGTTCATATTTCAGTCAAAATTTAAAAAATCTGAGAATCCAGGGTGGCATCATGCTTAGGTTTATTTGTTTCTCACAATAGACTTCCAGGTTGACCAAAGAGGATAGATTAAATGCAAGGTTTGTTTCAGAAACGTGAGTCTGTGGATGAAAACAAAATCAAGGCTGAGGATCTTCCAAAATCTGAACAGCTCGGCACTGTGGCTCAAGCCTGGCCAAGCCAGCCAGCATGCAAGCCCATGCCCGACAGCCAAGGCGTTTGATCTGGAAATCAGATATAGCACACACCATCCTGATGAAAAATATCACACATGGTCTATACTTCAGGCTACTTTCCAGTATCTCAAGGAAGGGATCTTTTAATTGAAAGCCTTAATGCTTCTCGTTATATTTAAAATTAGAGCGGAACAGTAATAAAATTGGTCATGGGATTGAGACAAGTTTTAAGGGAGAGAACGAAATTTATTCTTCACTTTTTTACATCGGAGCATCCTTTAGAAGCCTGTGCACATTTGAATACGTCAATGCAAGGATTAATAATTAAAGGAACAAGCAGATGCCTCAGCACACCGCTCCGCAAAGCCGTCCGACGGCCCCGCGGATGGGACCATCTTGCTGGGCACTGAAGGCAGCTCGAAGTGTTGGCTTGGAGAAGGGAATCTCTGACTTGAATGTGGTTTCCCTCACAAGGCCCAAACAGCGCTTCCCCTCCCTCCCCATCCTTCCTTTCTCCATGTTGGTAGTCTTCTCATTCATTAAAAACCTGCTAATTATCTTAGCAGCTTGGAACTGGATTGCAGCATGGAATTAAAACCAGCTTTTCATTTTGGCATCCACCGCCTTGTGTAATTAATAAGAAAAGAGAAAGCCAGAACATGCGGGTCAGCCCTAAGCGTGAGGAAAGGATTGATTGGACATGGCCAGAACTGGAGCTCGCAGCTGGGGTGCTCTGAAGCTGGCCTCAGTGAGGGTGGTTGCATTCTGGGGTTAAACCAGGGAAAAGGAGGACAAGAGAAGGCTTTCTGTTTTGGTGGCTCCCCTTGTTTTTCCTCATTTTAACTCAAAATCTAGACTGAGTAGTGCTCAGTGAAGAAAACAAAAAGCCTACACTCAGTCTTCAGCACCTCTTAGCTGGGGAAGGAATGGGAAAACAGTCCAGCAAGGCCTGAGAGCATGTTTTGGTCACCCCTGCCACGCTGAGTAAACCAAGACGCTCCAAGAGCCTGGATGGTTGCGGATGGCAGTCCTGATGGAGATCTGGAGAGCGGCTGGAGGACCCTGAGACTGACAGAAGGAGCAGCCCACCAGTGCCAGGTCCTCTTCCTGCTGCCTTGGCACAGTCAAGCAGCCACCAAATCCAATTGGAAACACTGCTCTGCTTGCTGACCACAGGCGGAAGAAGGCCAAGGACCCTGTCCTGCAGAGCTGAGCTGGGGTGACGCAACCCTTCCCCACAGCCCTCCTCCACCCAGGGCTTGGGCTGGCAACTGGAGGGCAATGCCTTTGAGCACGGTTGCAAGGTGGTGGCAGGACCAGTATCGAGGGGACATCACCCTCCTCTCAACTCGCCAGAGCATTGGTAGAGCACAAACTTTCCTTCCTACACCTACAGGAGCGCCTGGGCTCCCCTCGCCCACCCCACTACCTATGGCATCCCTACTCGCCACCCACCGTGTCTGCTCGCTGGAGCATTGATTTACAATTTGTTGCTGCTACCACTGAGTAACTACCGTTGCTGCTTGCTGCAGACTCGCTCAGCTGCCAGGATGCCCCTGACGGGCAGTGAGACATTGCTGGGGTTGGCAGGCCGGGACAGGAGAGCATCACTCCGGGGGGAGCAGCAATGCCAAATTGGGGTTCTAGCCCTTTAAATCTAATCCAGTACTGCAAAAAAAGGGTGAGCGAGCAGGAGAGAGCCTTCAGACTCTTTTAATTAAAGCTTGTACCATATTCTGTCTTCCCAAGTCGCAGCAGTCACTCTCGCTTCTTCAGGACACGGCGGGGCTCGGCGGCATGGATGGGGGGAGTCGCTCACCTGGGACTGGCAGCAGGAGGTACGTGCGAGGGACGCGGCTGCGTGCATGGCTTCTCCCCTTCTCCTTGCTGTCAGATGGAAGCATCCCCCTTTTTTTTTTTAATGTCTTTTCGTTTGCCGAAGAGAAAGTCTAATGTGTTGCTCCTGGCTCGCAGGGATGGTGGCAGGAGGCACTGAGGGGCAAGGGGCTCCCTGTCCCGCCACAGCTGCTCTCTCTCCTCTCTTCTCCCTCCCCTTTAAATAACTAAGTGCGTGATCTAGAGTTGTTGAGGTTTTTTTTTTTCTCACTCCTTAAATCAAAGAGTTGTCATTCAGCAGAAGATAAGTTGAAATGCCTGCTTCATAAATCACTGGAGAAGTTGGTCTCTGTCGTGTTCACTGCCGATGGCCCCCACCAGCCCCGCTCTCGGCTCCTCTCACCTCCACCTCCCTTTGTAAGTGCACCAGGTTAAGAGAGTTTTGCCATATCCTTTCATGCGCATTGCACTCTCAATGCAGAGCATTTCTGACGAGTCTCACGGACCGAATCCCGGGGTTATTAGGAAAGGCGGTGTTATATTCACACCAGAGTCTCATCTCTTCAGCTGTATAACCCATAGCTGGGCTTATAAATTGCCTTTCAGTGGGAACATTGTGCATGGAGAACATTTAACTGCTAACTATCCCATGCACCAATCGATCGTTTTTCTCTCCGCCTCTGCTCTTAACCGAGTGATCTCTTCATTTGTATTTCCACGCAACACAGCTATTTCTTTAAATTATGTATTGCCTTTCTTCTGTTGCCATCTCGGGTCGGTGCGTGGTTAGGTTGCCCTGACCTCAGCAACAGCCCATTTTCCTCTTTGCACCCAGGTCCCAGCTGAGCGTGGGTCCCGAGGAGCCTCCTTTCTGCATGGATCCGCAGAGGGTAGAAAAGGAAAACATTTATCCTGGTTCCTATCTGAGGTTAATAACACCTTTGACAAATAGCAGACCTCCTTGAGGCTTGAAATAGGTTAGAAAAAGCAGCCACTAATCTCCTTGAGAAGTGCTAGATGGTGGCCACCGCTCTCAGTAAATCATGAGCAGAGCTGTTTACGAACGGCATGTTGAGATGTTAGCACAGCAAAAAAAAAAATCCTTCTGTTAATCCACCGGCAAAAGCTCTGTCTTGGCGTTGCTTTGCAGGGTAGGAGGGTTGTGAAGGGAATAATGTGAACTCAGCATGGCCCAAAGCCCGGCAGGGTCAGAGAAATAGGCTTTTTTCTCCGACAGCATTTGCCATAAGTGAGAGACTGATAGGACAGGAAACTTGCAAGTGAGCAAGGGACGTGGAGCCGTGCATGGGTGTTCGAGCAGCTGAGCAGGAGCACCTGGAGGTATCAGGTGGTTTGTGGGCAGTGAGATGCTTCGACTCCAGCAGCCAAAGGAATTGAACTTGGAGAGGAGGAGGCACAGCGCCTGCAAGGAAAAGCTAAGATGCCAGGGCAGAGTGAAATCTGCAGCGCAGGCTCCACCGTTAATTCATAGGGATGCAGGGCTGCAGGGAGAAAGAAATATTGTGTAACTTGGGGTTCTATATTTATTGGTTTTCCTGGATGTGGTTGATTTCATCAGTGGATTCTGTCTCTTTGGTAGCACTTTAACTGTTTGTGACTTTTGGTGACATTAGGAAGGAGCTTGGCCTTTGCAACTGAGACACAGGATAATAGCTCCCTTGTTTGCAGTGGGAGAGCAAATGACCTGGCAAGGAAACCTGAAAGTGCCTGAAAGTAAAAACAAAACTGTTCCTGTTGTCCAAGCAGGGCTGCAGACAAACTTGTTTAGTGTGAAGCCCCCAGAACCTGTTTCCACTACTGTGCGGAGCTGGAAAACCCAAAGTAGGATTTGAAAGCCACCAACAAAGACAAGTGGGGAGAGGGAAGATGAGCAAAACGTATGTCTCAGTTTAGCAAAGTGGCTCAAACCTCACAAACATTTGGAGGGTGGGGAGTAATTATTTATAGTGCCATCAGCAGAAATAATAGAGTGAAATGAAGGGCTGAAAAGTTTTGCTGACTATCAGGGAACGCGTCCTGGCACAGATTGATATTTCCCGGGCCCAGCCTTTTGCATCTCCAGTGCTACCAAGTGTGCAGCCTGGAAACCCAGCAAAGCCTCGCCAGGGTGGGACTCTCCCCAAAAATGAACAGGCAGTGCCGTGGAGCTGAGCCTGCTTGCAGAATGGAGCTCAAATCCCAGCTACGGCTTCCACCCTGAGCCACCGCTGATGCCCGAGGATTTATCTCCTGGTGGATCCCTGGACTTTGAGGGGAGCAGCAGCCTGCGACAGGGGAGGGCTGGGTGGACAGGTTTGGCTTTTCCATTCTCATTCTATGAACATGGAGATTAAAAAGGAAGGGGGGTGGGGGGGTGGAAAGCCATTTTTGAGCTCAGCAGTTATCATAATTCAGTGCTTTGTCCTCCGTAATTAAGCACTGCATTCTGTGTTTCAATGATGCTCTTGAACCAGGATGACAAAAGGAATTAGAGGGATTGGCAGACAGACAATAGCTCACCTGGCATCACTCAAATTAAAGGTGACCTGCATAAGGTTTTCTTTTCTAAATTAAGAAATTTGAGTTTGGACTCCTCTTTGTGGTGATGAAAAGGCCTCTTTTTTAAAAAAAAAATTAAAAAATCTTTTCTTTACTTATGAATGATGAGTTAGTATCAAGCATGTCCCTCCTCATCTGGGCAGATGTGCTGGAGGGCCAAGATGACCACTGAGGTTGATGGGGTGGAAAGGGTGAATTTGAATCCTGATCAAGCAGCCAGCCCTCAGCAGGTCTGGTGGACAGTCACCAACATCCTGCAGAAATTACCTGTGCAATAAGTTTTCTGTAATCCCAGAGCCCTTTCCTTCCCCACAGGCTACTTGATAACACCAAGAGAGAGCAGTCCCCAGGTGAGCACAAAGATCAGAGCTTCATAAAGGTCCCACCAGGCAATTTGCTTTATCTTGCCATGCTTGTCAGTCTCCAACCATCCAAGATTTTCCTAGTACAAATAAGACCTGAATTTTCAAAGAGCAAGCAGAAAAATAATTCTTTCTTTTTTTTATTGTAAGTAGTAACCTTTCCCACTTCCTTTACTCTGTACACTGGAAAGAGTTCAAACACAAAAGGCATAGCTCTCATTTTTTGCTTTTACTTCACCAGTCATCTTTAAACAAAAGGAAAATAGCAGGATATCTGGAGCAGGAAGGGACCAAAGTGGATCTGACTGAGATAAAACCTAAATTTGCTCTTTCTAGCTGCTAGAGTCTAATATATTCTTTATTTAGAGCAAGGGACGTATGTCAACCCCATTCTACATCTCTGGCAGGGTATTACAGTTTGAATTAGTATGATAAATTAAAAACAGTCATAAAATTCTAGAGGTCTTAAATCGTAAAAATGCATCATATGAATGAAATTGCAGAGTTATTAAGTGAAATGTTTGAGATACGAATATTAGTGTGGCATATCAGACTAGAAGGATGACAGTAGTCACATCCAGGGGACTTGGTGAGATCCAGATGTGGACCACGCTGATCATCTGAATGGTTTAGCTGGATTCAGGTAGCCTTTCGGAGCAGGCTAATCCACCATCTGCTGTGGTATTTTCTTTTTTGTTTGGTTTTTTTTTGTTGTTGTTGTTGTTTTTAAATCTTTTTTTCCTTCTTCCTTCAGGATGCATTTTTCCCCTTCGAACATAAGCTACTTTCAGTGTATTATTTAAAACTTACATTTTAATGGAGGGAGGTAAGAGGCTGCACAAACAATGTAAACCTTGTTTTCCATGACCACCTGGAGACTGCCAAAAATCAATTGTCTGCTAGAGGCTGTTCTTTAAATAAAGTTAAGCCAAATTGTATCAGAAGCCCTGGGGATCCTTGAAAACAGGTTTTCAAGAAAGTAATGTATAAACTTTGCCCTGTTTGATATAGGTTTCACCCTTTAAATCTTTTTGTGCTGCGACCTGGCCTGCTCAGGAACTGAATTACTCTGAATTATTTTTGGCTCTAGCCAAAGCATTGACACCAGTTTGAGAGCTGCCCAAGTGCTCTGGGAGCTGGAGGCACTGTTTCCAAGTGGATTAATAAGTCCTTAGGAGCTCCAGATGCTTTACTGGGAGCTGGCGGGATGCCCCCGGTTGATTTTGCAAAGGTCTCTCTTGGAGGCTCTATTGCAAGAGTAAAGACAGGAATGGTCTGGCGTTCACAGACCTGTAAATGGAATGGGAATCTATTTTAAATGTATTTTGCTTTTCACTCCCTCCTAATTACACTGTGGCAAAACAGCCTATGGAGCTGGGAAAGGCTTAACTCGAGAAGAGTAAAGGTCTCCCAGGGTTTAAGAACAGGACAGGTGTTCTCATGGAGGAGGTACTGAGCCTGGCTGCCCCACGGATGTTTGCTGTCTGTAACGATGTGTGACACCACAGAAGCGCTCCAGATCCACAGCCATGCCTGGGAGGAGTCATGCAGAAAATGACCTGGGGATGTTGGTGGACAGCAGGATGACCATGAGCCAGCAATGTGCCCTTGCGGCCAAGAAGGCCAATGGCATCCTGGGGTGTATCAGAAGGGGTGGTTGTAGGGCAGAGAGGTTCTCCTTCCCCTCTGCTCTGCCCTGGTGAGACCGCATCTGCAATATTGTGTCCAGTTCTGGGCCCCTCAGTTCAAGAAGGACAGGGAATTGCTTGAAAGAGTCCAGCAGAGCCACAAAGATGATGGAGGGAGTGGAGCATCTCCCTTCTGAGGAGAGGCTGAGGGAGCTGGGTCTCTTTAGCTTGGAGCAGAGGAGACTGAGGGGAGACCTCATTCATGGTTATAAATTTGTAAAGGGTGAGTGTCAGGAGGAAGGAGCCAGGCTCTGCTCTGTGACAGCCAATGACAGGACAAGGGGCAATGGGAGCAAGCTGGAGCACAGGAGGTTCAATCTGAACATGAGGAAAAGCTTTTTCACTGTGGGGGTTACAGAGCACTGGACCAGGTTGCACAGAGAGGTTGTGGAGTCTCCTTCTCTGCAGACATTTAAACCTCGTCTGGACGTGTTCCTGTGTGACCTGGTCTGGTGATCCTGCTCTGGCAGGGGTTGGACTGGATGAGCTTTCGAGGTCCCTTCCAACTCCTAGGATTCTGTGATTCTGTGTGATTCTGAGAAGCGGAAACATGTTGGCACAGGGAGGAATGGGTGGCTGGCTAGTGGCTCCTGTGAAGGGCAGAGGTTCTGCTGTGGCCAACAGGCTGGTGATGAAGATGATGTTGTTATAACATGTAAGTGTTATACATGTTAATGTACTGTAGTGTGTGAGTTGTGATGGCACCAAGAAGCTTCCATTAGGGTGGCATTGCCCCTTGGCGTTACACATGCAGTCCACACAAAACTATTTTATAAGTTCCTTTCAATGAGCTTGCATGCAAAAACCCGTATTCTGGAACAAAATCTGCAGAAGCAAGATCTGTTGTAATGCTAGTAACACCAGTGGATTAGGATTAATCCTAACTGATATACTGGCCTCAGAGAAAAACCTGATGGGGCAGAGCCCCGTGCAGCTGGGGGACGCATGCTCTCCCCTCGGCACATCACACTGGGCTATGGTGGGCAGCTGGGGTGTCAGAGACAGCCAGGAGATCCCCTGCTCCCCCCAGATGAAGCCCAGCCCCTGGCCTTTTGCTTTCTGAGTTTCTGATGACCCTACAGAGTGAGAAAGAAGATTCAGGCATTGTAGATAATCCTCACCCATGAAAAGCAAGCCAAAAGAGCAGATGTGTTCTGTTCTCCACCAGATTGGACCATGGACTGAAGGTGCAATTTTGTCCTGTGACCTGCTGATTGAAGAAATGAAATTATACAGTGCTGTCATCAGCAAGACTAATAAATATTCTATTCCCTCCTAAAATGTCATTTGTGAGAGATACAGGCTTTTGCTGGGGCACAAGAAGAAGATAGATCTGTGGGAAATACTGCCACTGCTCTTTACAACCTTGCTGAACTGTGTGATTTCAATGAGAGGTTTTACGATGAAATGATATGGGTTTTTACCATTTGTGGCACAAAATGCAACAGGGGCTCCACCTCGGATCTCATTTGCTGCCTGAGAAAATATTTACAGCTCTAGCCAGGCTGAGAGCAGCCAGAGGCATCAAAAACCTGGAAAGGGTCCTTGCTGATCCCTTTGGTAACACTGGCTCTACTTTTGCCCCATGTCAGCTATTGAAAACTCAGCAGATGTTCTGGGTCAGAGATGGACCTCACGAGCTGCTTGAGGGTGGACCGGCATCAGCTGCAAATTGTCAAAACCACTGGTGTGGACAAGCTTTGGCAATCATATGATGAGAATATCCCAGGTAGGATGCCATATGATGTGTGTCCATTCATACCCATGAGCAAGACACCTGGGGCTGCACACCTTGGTCTCCATGTGCTTCAGTCTGCTGTCACATTGGCGTAGGACCCATGGTCATCTTCCTGAGTGTTGGTACACCCCCAGCCTGGCAGACACGGGGAACACTTAGGTCTCTAAAAGCCACATTTTATTTCTTTTGGTGGAGTTTGGCTTTTTAGGAGAGGGAAGCAGATAGTGTAGTGACTCATGGGCACTGCTGTCAGGAGGTACAGGAATGGAAGGAAAGGAAAAGGTGAGGGAGGTTGCTTAGGACTTTTCTGGAAAAACTTCATTTTGAACTGAAATCAAACCACATTTCAGAGAACAAAGCCTTGCAGTGGGCTTTTTGTAATGAAACACAACATTGCCCATGACCTTATCTTATCATGACCATACGGACTCTGCCCAGTAGATATCCCATTCAGGTGGCCTCAAGTCCTGCTAGAGAAAAAACTTGAAGAATATAGAGTCTGTTTATAAAAATAATGGCAGGGCACGTGAGAGGAAGCTGTGGAGGAAGCATAAAGCTGGAGGCACATGTTGGTGTGCCCCTGGTCCTGAGAAATGGACTCCAGCAGGGGTGGAAAGCAGAGTTCTGTGAGGTAAACCCCATGCTTGTACAGAACAGCAGGCTCTTGGTCTAACAGCAGGACACCAGAATTTCTTCTGAGACTCGGAGAAACCAGTCTGCTATGATGGTTCTCCTCTTCCCCTGCCTACCACCTCCAGCCACCACCAGCACAGGGAGCCATGGTGTGCAGTAGCTGTGGCTACAGCAGGCTGGGAGCAACTAGGGCTTGGTGGGGACAGCTGGTGGGACATGGGCATTCCCCGGGTTCTCGAGACCCTCAACTATTTCTGGGGCCTGCCAGGGGCACCTGGTTGTGTTGGGAATATGAATTGATAAGGACAATGCTGTCAAAGTACATGACAAGGCAGAATAGCCATCCTTGCTGTGCAGTTTCCTGAAGACAAGCCCATGAATGCACCTGAAAAAAAATACTCATTTTTTGTGGTGATGTGGCTAAGTCCGCTTCACCATAGAGGGTTTTAAAGAACAGATTATTTGAGTTTAATAGTGTGAATTATGAAAAGAACCTGCTCCACGCAAAGCACAGTGTCACATTTGATGATTCACTAGGTTTTTTCTTGACCATTAGTTGAACACTTTATGTCAAAAATGTGATCCACATAAAATTTCTGCACTCTAATGGAGGATGTCTTCCCACTCTCAGTGTCCAGCAGCTACAGCAAGAAACATTTTCTTCTCTAGCAGGAGAAAAAAAGCCACATAGCCTCAGGGCAATGGCATGTGAAGTCCTTGCCATCACATGCCCTCTAAAAATAGTGAGGACAAATTCCCCTCTCACCTAGAGGAGGGTAAGTGCAGCACATACCTTCTCCTACAACGCCCCAACGTCTCTCAATCACTCATGGAAGCTTCCTGAAGGCTGCGTCTGTCTCTGTTTCCATGCTTCATTTTATTCCTCCTTGAACCTATTTCGGCTTTTGAGCATCATGATGTCTTCCAGGAAATTTTCTTCGACATAATTGTGCACTATTTGCAAAAATACTTTCTTTGGCTTCTTAAAAAACCTTCGCTAGGTAATTTCATTGGATGCCTCTTAGGTCTGGTGCTGTGAGAAACGCAAGTGTTTGTTCTCTATTCACTTTCTCCATGATGTTTAGGGTATGATAAAACTCTGCTTTAATAGATGTCTCCTACATTCCTTTCAACCACCTCCTCACCAGACTGAAGGGCCCTGATGTGTTCGTTTATTTTCGTGCAGAAGCTGCTCTGTCTCTGTTCAAACTCCCTTCCTCTCACCCATTCTTGCTCTGTTATCTCGTTTCTTGAATGAGCTGAGCAGAAATTTATTCATTGTGAAGGTGAACAATGGATTCAGACAACAGCATAGTTTCGATTTTGTTCTCTATTTCTTTGCCAGAAATCCCTTGCATTACATTTACCCCTGGCTATGCTGGGGTGGATGTTTTCAAAGAATGATCCATTTTCCTCCCAGTAACTCATTCCTGAGTGGTGATGGCTGGTTCAGAGCTCACCAGTCGGTAGAGACACTGCAGGCTATTTTTGTCATGCACGTTATTTTGTAACGATTGGCACTGAAATTCAGCTCTTTATTCTTCAGAGATTAGGTTTTGTGAGATTGTTTTGCAACTGTTGTAGCCAATTCTGGGTTTGATTACCATGGTTAATTGTGTATCATTAATAAATGTTGTTGTCTCACTCCTAGCACACCTCCAGTCCCCAGGTAATTTCTTAATAAATGGGTAGATCTATTTTACAGGTCTCTCTGGGGTTGCAATAGGAAGTTGCTTTCATTATGAAAGCAGATTGTTTATCTTTGTTTCCTGCTTTCCTTTCCCATCTCCTTTATAATGAAAAACAACGCAAACAATTCACTTAACCTTTCTGCTATGACCTGTCTCTCCTGGGTATGCTTTTTATTCGATGATCATCTATCAGCCACGCCACCTCCTTGGCAAACTTCCTTCCCCTGACGTTTCCAAAGCAGTTTAACTGTTACCTCTCATGTCTCCAGCTCAAACCCCTTTTTGGCCTGCCATGTTGTCCTTCTCCATGCGATTTGTCATGTCCAGGAATCTACTTCCTCTCTTGAACATGACTCTAGCTTTTTGAGAAATGCCTTTTACCTCTTTTACTTTGCTGTGTTGTTAGAGAAAGTTTTTTGTCCTTTTACCTCTGATTGGTTTGGCACTGTATACTTATTCCAGGTTTGTAATACAGAGTTTTAAAACAGTTTTTTTTACAATTTTAACTTCTCCTTTTTAATTTCTTTTCAAACAACTTCTTAATTTTCAATATACTTTCCATTTTTAAGGTCATATGAGCAATGCTTATGTCTTGAATAGGTTGTGCGCATCTCAGGTTCAAACTGAGAGTTGCTTTTCTGCTTCTAGAGTCAATTATTTTATCTTCAATAGTTACTTATCAAGTGCAAACTTTATTTTAGAGGTCATGCCTTAAGTGAGCTGTGCTAGACATAGTCTATCAGCATGTCCTGGCATCACAGAGCCCCACCAGTCAGCCTCTTTCCAACAAAACCTGAGTGACACTGTACTGACCTCCCCACTCAGACGGTCATTCCCATGCTTTGATTTTTAGAAGCTGCAAAATACTGAAAGCAACCACTCTGAACCACACTCTATGGCCCTGTCTGCTTTAGATGGTATTGGTAAATCAGCAAGTGTGGCTGGTTTCCACTTATCAAAATGCAGCAATGCCAGTTGGAGATTGCCTTCTCTTTGGTTACCCTCCAGCAGAAGACGGGGCCATGGGGTGGGACTTGGAGCCCACTCCTGTATGTCATTTTGACCCAAAGCAAGTCCTATTCTTTTCCTCTGTGTCTAAGCCGGATCTCCAGAAACCAATAAAACTCTCTAGAAGTGGAATCCACTATTCTGAGTAAAGTCACATTGTTAACATCAACGAACAATTAAAAACCCTTTTCATCTTGAAGACACTGCAGCATTGCTGTGGCAGTAGTCATATTAGAGGCAAAAAGCAGGCCTAAATTAAGCAATAATGAAAATGTTTGAAGGAAAATGAGTACACTTGTCAGGGTCAGCCTTAAAGATGTTTTGCTAACATCTTGCAGAAAAAAATGATAAAAATTGCAGTGCTGTGTGAGAGATTACTGGATTTTGTTTCAAAATAAGTAAGTAGAACAGGAGGCGGGGGGAGAACACACAAGAGCATGGTTAATAAGATGTATAATCAAATGAAAACTTTTACAGAGTGATATTGCATGAGGTAAAACTTCAGAGTTTAAAAAGAGAACATGTTTTGTTTAACAAAAAATCCAAGAGTGTTTGAAAGCACATTTGACTCTAATATACATCCCATGCTTCATGGAGTATTTATTTAACTTATATAAGTTGGGAAAATTAAGCACCTTTTGATAAGTAATGCCTCAAAGTGCTACTGAAAAACAACAAAAGCACAGAAAAAGCTGTTTTACAGAATTCAAGAGCTGCTAGCAAAGTCAGAAAAACATGCAGCTTTAGTGAATTAGCTAACAAATCAATGGCACCTAAGCACAGGCTGAGGTTAAGCAAGGGCACTGGTGTTTTTATAAACCTTCATATTTACTTTCTTGAGCCAGGACAAAGCTGTGTGCATGGATCCAGCAGACCAGGACAATCCTGA